>NC_048299.1:212656387-212702083 GCF_013100865.1 Trachemys scripta elegans
CGGACGGGGAAGATGAGGAAGGAGATGAGGAGGACGAGGCAGTCGACAGCGCTCACAACGCTGATTTCCCCGACAGCCAGGATCTCTTCATCACCCTTACAGAGATCCCCTACCAACCCTCCCCAGCCGTTACCCCGGACACAGAATCTGGTGAAGGATCATCCAGTAAGTGTTGTAAACATCTAAACATTTATTTGTAACAGAACATGATTATTAACAATTTAAAAAATGGGTTTCTCATGATTAGTTTGATTAACTTAACGGTTCAGTCATGGGCAGTGCAACTATTTGAAAAAAATCTAGCAATGTCCGGTTTTGCATGATTGTCCTGCCCAAGCCGCTCTACTGTTTAGTCCCTGCTACTGCAGCTACAGTAAGATGCGGTCTATATGTCCGGGGATGGAGCAGAAATCCTCCTGGGACATCTCAAGGAAGCTCTCCTGCAGGTAATTTGAAATCCGCTGCATTAGGTTCTTGGGGAGAGCGGCCTTATTGGGTCCTCCGTAGTAGGACACGTTGCCGCGCCACGAGACTAGCAAGTACTCTGGAATCATTGCTTGGCACAGCATGGCGGCATACGGCCCTGGTCTTTGAAGGCTTTCCCGGAGCATTCTCTGTCTGTCGCTCTCAGAGATCCTCATGAGGGTGATGTCGCTCATGATGACCTGCTTTGAATGAGGTAGGGGAATGTTAGTGTTGGGACTGCTTTACCGTTCCTTTACAGAACTGTAACCGCTGGTTTGCAGCCACGCGGTGGAGGCGGGAGAGGGTCAGCCGAAAGGGATCGTTCCCGGGGACAGCCGCGAGGGTGTGGGACAGGAGCAGACTTCCTGCTTGCCGGATTGCTGGCAGCAGGGACCGACATTGATTTCAATGTGAAATGAGGCCATTGCTAATATTAAAGTTTTAAGCTGCCACGAATCTACGGCTTACCATGTCTGCGTGCAAGAGCAATTCCGTTGTCCTGACAGGGTTCTCAAAAGTGCTCTGCAAAACCCCAGACACTGAATGCGAAGGCCGAGAATTCGACCTTGTGCTGAGTGCGCATGTGATAGGTGCTGTGCATGGTCCTGTTCACAGAGAAAGACTATGTTCTTTGTTCACAACTACATTTATCTTTCTGAGGAATTCACTCCCTTTTTCCCATTCCCACAGCCCCATCTGCGACTGTCTCACAACCTAGCCTGTCATCACACTCCCAGAGGCTAGGGAGGATTAGGCATAAGAAGAAGAGGACACGGGAGGACATGTTCTCAGAGCTTATAGCCTGCTCCCGAGCCCAGGCAGCACAGCAGACCCAGTGGCGGGAGAACTTGTCCCAAATGCACCAAGCCAACATGGATCGGGAGGAGAGGTGGCGTCAGGAAGACCAGCAGGCGACTCAAACCCTGCTTGGACTACTGAGGGAGCAAACGGACACGCTCCGGCGCCTTGTGGATGTTCTGCAGGAACGGAGGCAGGAGGACAGAGCCCCGCTGCAGTCCATCTCTAACCGCCCTCCCCCGCCACCAAGTCCCATACTCCCTTCACCCAAAGTGCACAGAAGGAGAGGCGGCAGAGTCCCTGCTAACTCTCACTCCACCCCTGCAGAGAGCTCGAGCAGCAGAAGGCTCTCATTCCCCAAAGTTTGACAAGTTCTTTCCTTCCCGCCTGACACAAGCCCCCGTCCAAGTTTCACTTCCCAGTCCCATGTGTAGTTGATAATAAAAAATATGTTTCTGTTAACTACTGTTTCCATCATGTTCTTTTGGAGGAGGGGGGGAAAGGGGGTTGGTAATTGGACAGGACAGTCACCTTTGGCAGGGTACATAGTCGGGGGCAGGCACAGCAGCAGGGCACATACATAGTGCAGTGATGCAGTGACTACTTACCCTGGTTAGTCTGGGAGGTTCTTTTCATGTTATGTGGTGGGGGGTGGGTTGCTCTGTGACTTTGTGTCAGGGGAGGGCAGTTAGAGATCTTAAGCGGCGGTCCTTAGGCAGGATCACAGAGCCACACAGCAGGGGATCTGTAACCGTCCCCCCCCTGCCACAAACTCACATAGACCCCCCATACACACAGTCCGTATCAGGAGGGGTGACAGGCTCCGTTGAAAGAACCATCCCACCGCAGCGGAGCCTGTCAGTCCTTGAGTTGAGAAGCTGCATTCGCGCGACTACACTACACCCGCTCCGCACCACAGTCTGCGTCCCAGTTTTAAAAAATTCCCGCGAAAACAGTATTAAAGAAAACGGTGTGCTTTAACAAAGTAGAACTATTTTTATTTTGAAACGTGTGTTGGAAGTGGGGTGAAGGCTTCTCTGTACACAAAATTAGAAAGTCACAGGTTACCCTGCTCACTCAGGAACTTTGCTTTCAAAGCCTCCCGGATGCACAGCGCTTCCCGCTGGTCTCTTCTAATCGCCCGGTTGTCTGGCTGTGAGTAATCAGCAGCCAGGCTAATTTCCTCAACCTCCCACCCCGCCATAAAGGTCTCCCCCTTGCTCTCACAGAGATTGTGGAGCACACAGCAAGCTGCTATAACAATGGGGATATTGGTTTCGCTGAGATCACAGCGAGTCAGCAAGCTTCTCCATCTCCCCTTGAGACGTCCAAAAGCACACTCCACCACCATTCTGCACTTGCTCAGCCGGTAGTTGAAGAGTTCTTTTTCAGTGTCCAGGGCACCTGTATAGGGCTTCATGAGCCAGGGCATTAGCGGGTAGGCTGGGTCCCCGAGGATGACTATAGGCATCTCCACATCCCCAACAGTTATTTTGTGGTCCGGGAAGTAAATACCTTGCTGCAGCCGTCTAAACAGACCAGAGTTCCTGAAAACACGAGCGTCATGAACCTTGCCCGGCCATCCCACGTAGATGTTGGTAAAACGTCCCCTGTGGTCCACCAGTGCTTGCAGCACCATGGAAAAGTAGCCCTTTCTGTTAATGTACTGGCTGGCCTGGTGGTCCGGTGCCAGGATAGGGATGTGAGTTCCATCTATGGCCCCACCGCAGTTTGGGAATCCCATCGCTGCGAAGCCATCTATGATCGCCTCCAAGTTTCCCAGGGTCACTACCTTTGGCAGCAGTACATCAACGATTGCCTTGGCTACTTGCATCACAACAACCCCCACGGTAGATTTGCCCACCCCAAACTGGCTCGCGACTGACCGGTAGCTGTCAGGCGTTGCAAGCTTCCAGAGGGCTATGGCCACTCGCTTATGGACAGTCAGGGCTGGTCGCATCCGGGTGTCATTGCGCTTCAGGGCAGGGGACAGCAACTCACAAAGTTCAAGGAAAGTTCCCTTCCGCATGCGGAAGTTTCGCAGCCACTGTGATTCATCCCAGACCTGCAGCACTATGCGGTCCCACCACTCAGTGCTTGTTTCCCGTGCCCAGAATCGCCGTTTCACAGCATCAACATGACCCATTGCCACCGTGATGTCCTCGGCGCTGGGTCCCCTGCTTTCTGAGAGGTCTGTGCTACTCTCAGACTTCAGGCCATCACCGCGTTGACGTAGCCTCCTCGCCTGACTTTTCTGCATCTGCCTCAGGGCAACCTGTATGATAAGCTGCGAGGCGTTGAGAGCGGCCACAACTGCAGCGATGGTTGCAGCGGGCTCCATGCTCACAGTGCTGTGGCGTCCGCGCTGTCAATGACTTGAAAAGTGCGCGAAATGATTTCCCGCCGGCGCTTTCAGGGAGGGAGGGAGGGCGGGAGTGATGGACGGATGACGACAGTTACCCAAAAGCACCCTGGCCCCTTTTTTTTTTACCCAGAAGGCATTTGCGGCTCCACCCAGAATTCCAATGGGCGGCGGGGACTCCGGGAACTGTGGGATAGCTGCCCTCAGTGCACCGCTTCCAATGTCGACGCTTTCCCCGTTAGTGTGGACTCACAAAGTCGAATTACTGTCCTTAGTGTGGACACACACGTTCGACTTTGCAATATCGATTCCAAATATTCGATTTAAGTAAAATCGAACTACTCTTGTAGTGTAGACAAGGCCTCAGTTAAGGCTTCGTGCAAAGCCCATTGAAGTCTTTCAACTGACTTCATGAGCTTTGGATTAGGTCTTAGGTCTCTTTGACTTCATTTTTGTACTGACCCATTTGAGCAGTTAGCATTTTATAAAATCGCTGGAGCTGGTCAATGTAGAATAATGCCCTCACATCCTTTTTTTTTTTTTTAAACCAGGTCTAAAATTGACTTACTGTATTCAGCTGGCCAATGTTAACTCTTTGGCCTTTATGCTAGCCATTTTCAGAGGAAGATCCTTCTATTTAAACTCCTGGCTACCAGTGCAAGGTACTGTATGTCTAATTGGTCATGCTATTTCTGAGTATGCAAAGTTTGGTGGAGAATAGGTTCACCTAGTTTCAAAGGCAGTGTCAAATTTCGTACAACCCTGAGTCACAAGCCATACCTTCCACCAATCGTGCCAACTCTGTACATACTGTAGGTGCCCTCTTTCTGACTGTACATACATTTTCTGAGTGTCCGTTTTTTCACCAGGAAAGGAGATCAATAGCTCACCACCAATGTAGATTTCTGAAGACAATTTTAACTGTTCACCTGAAACTTTGCTGAGCCGCCCCTTGATGATCATTACGGAAGAGAGAAATCCATCAACTTTCATGTTTTTGCCTCACAGTGAGGTTGATCTCAGTTACACTGAAGATACTGGGAGTCTTTCAATTCACTCCAATAGGCTTTAGTATCAAGCTGAGCACTGAGTTCTTTTCTCTTGTCACCAGCATATCTCATGCATCTGTCTCTGTGTCCTCTTTGTAAAGAAGTTACGTTCCCCCTTTCTTAAGGAAGGACACCCCATATTTAACAGGGAATGGGGAAAATCTGTAGAAAAAACATGGGCTTTAGTCCCTGTCGTATTTGCCCTTCTTGTATTCTTTTCTTACTCAAACTCTTACATTAGAGAACAGCACATGAATTATGTAGAAGTAGAATAGATCACAGATGGCATATGTAATAATATAAGAAAATTATGGGAATTTAAGTGATGTGTACAACAAGAAAGAAAGAAAGAAAGAAAGAAAGACATTTGTCAAGGATTTATTCCGAATGCTATTTTTAAAAGCACTTGATAAGCTTTCATATACAAACGATGAGTACTCCATAGCCAATGTTAGTCAAATTTTGACTGCATGTACAATATTAAATGGACTAACAATACAGATATTTTTAGAGCAATTATGAACTCAATGTCTGAATTTGACTTTGATCAAATTGCAGGTCAGATGATTGGCATTCTACATCCCACCCCAGCAGGAAAGTTGGCTCTGCCTATAACCAATTCCATTATGGAGCCCACTAAAACACTGTGGGGAAAACACCCTTTTCCATCACACCTGTGGTCAAACAAACAGAATGTACAAATGAGGTTCCGTTTCAGCAGTTTTATTTCCCCCTGTGCTGAGCTCATTAGTAGTGACCATGGTGAATGAAAGGGGTTGTCATTACAAGGCTAATGCTTCCATAGGGAAAAAGTTGGCAAGAAGCTTGGCCTTTTTGGTAGACAGCTTTATTCCACAGCGTGTGGCAGTGTGGAGCTGTAAATCACCAGGCATTGTTGCCAAAATACAACTATTTAACAGGGAGGCAATGTCTCAGTTTACAAACCAACTTCCGGGAGGTTCTAGAGTACAATTGTTCTCTCTTGTTGCTGAGAGTCGGCTGGTCTCTCATGTGGCTGTGAAAGCATCCGCGGATGCAGCAGACTTTGCAGGAAGGCAGAGGTGATGGCTGTTACTATGCGCCATTCCTCCTGGTTGCAGTCCCCTTTGAAAGATGTAAATTGTGTTCTTCTAAAACTGATGAGGCTTTTCACACTCTAAAGGACTTGAGAGCAGTCCTAAAGTCCTTGGGCTTCTATATTCTGGCTACAGAGGACAAAAATATTGTCCCCAATATCAGCCTAAGCAGCACATCACCCCCTCCATCAGACTGACCGGTATAGAGGAAACAAAGATTGCAGAGGAGACCTTTCCCTTCTGTTTCCTTGGACTGTTTATGTAGACATCCCCAGGCCTCAAAGTGATCCATTTGTCCCTTTATGTCCCCAGCATATAATTCAACCAGGATCTCACTGGCCTTCCTCCACCTCACACATTTCTGGAACAGGCTATCCTATTTCCTACAAGAATGGCAGTCCATCACCTCAGACAAGTAGGTGCTAAGCATGGTGGGATTGGGATATACTCTGAATTTTCTTTCTATCCCCTTCCCACCCTCCTGCCCAGTCCCTCTTCAGGGACACCCTCACAAGTCTGTGCTAAGACAAGAAGTGCAGACTCTATGTTCTTTGACAGTTGTAGAAGAGGTGCCTCCTCTTCATCAAGGCAGGGGATTTTATTACCGACCCTTCATGATACCCAAAGCCAGAGGAGGTCTCTGACCCATTCTAGACCTTTGGAACCTGAACAAGGCCTTCAGTTTCTTTTATCTGAGCCTGCTGGGCTGTGATTGGCTGCTTCCTTGAGGCCTCTCTAGGCAGGCCTAGAGGACCCACCTTCACTGCTCCTTTCCTGACACTTGTTGGTTTCTAGGGCAGAGAGTTGTAGGACCATGGGGCCTCCTGTATGGCATCTCAAAGGCTAAGTGTACCCCATCACAGGCTGCCAGTCCAAACCTGAATGGCACTATGACCCTTTGTGCCAGGTCACAGACCTAGACTGGGGAGCTGGTGGGCCCAGCCCCACTAGATGGGAGTTGCCGCTGTGAAGTGAGTTCAGGATTGGCTGACTTTGCACCCCCCCCCGCCCCAGGGCTACCAACGCACCTTGGGGGAAGGTCCCAACCCACTCCCTCCATGCGGATAAAATAGTTAAAACAAAATAATATAAAACTCTCAAAAATAAACTATAAAAAATATAAAGAATTTAACAGCCCTCTACCGATAGCCAGAGATCTCACCACACAGCATCATGGCCAGGTACTACACCCAAATCCTCAGGTGCTGCACCTCCTGGCATAGTTTGTCAGTTGTAAAAGCACAGGCGACTCTCTGCTCAGTGGCAGTTCAGGATGTCCTCCTTAATATTAGGAAACCTTCCCAAAGGCTGCTTAATCTAAGGCTTGGTCTACACTACCCCCCCCAATTCGAACTAAGGTACGCAACTTCAGCTACGTGAATAACGTAGCTGAAGTCGAAGTACCTTAGTTCGAACTTACCTTGGTCCACACGCGGCAGGCAGGCTCCCCCGTCGACTCCGCGGTACTCCTCTCGCCGAGCTGGAGTACCGCAGTCGACGGCAAGCACTTCCGGGTTCGACTTATCGCGTCCAGACTAGACGCGATAAGTCGAACCCAGAACTTCGATTTCCAGCCGTCGAACTAGCTGGTAAGTGTAGCCAAGGCCTGAGTAAGTGAAAATGTTCATCCATCTGGGCAGCCTCACATAATGTGTTACTTACTCAGAGTCACTCAACCCTAGACTACCTCTTGTATCTTAAAGAGTCAGGTCTAGCCCTCAGCTCCATTAGAGTGCATCTGACCGCCACCTCATCATGTCGCTTTCAGAATGATGGAAAGATGGTTTTCACTCACCCTATTGCAATCAGGTTCCTGAAAGGTCTAGATAAATTGTTTCTGCCTATCAGGGATCCAGTGCCAACTTGGGATTTGAATTTGGTGCTCATTTATACATCATTTAGTGAAAGGGGCTTTCTTAGTGGCCATCATCTCCACTCGGAGAATGGGAGAACTGAATGCACAGGTCACAGATCTGTCTTATATGATTTTTTACAAAGACAAGATTCAGCTTAATGTTGCATGTTTGAATTTAATAACAATTTGAGATTGTCAAATAACAAGCTCAAACAGCACAGGAGGCGGGTATAACAGGCCAGTGGAGGTTAAGCCTCTTCTAACCCAGGCCCTGATTCTGCCCATGCTCCACCATGTCCCCCCAAGCCAGCAGGAGCTGAGTTGCAGCTGGAGGCCAGCGGGTGCCCCGGGTTTGCGCTTTTCTGCCATTAAAAAAAAAAAAAATAGGTTTGTGGTTCTAATTGTGGTGCAGGTGATGTTTTTTCTTCTAAGAAATACAGAACAATTACTATGGAAACAAAAATGGATGTAATAAGAGATCCAGAAAAGGGGAGACAACAACTGAAATCAGCAGAGCTTTGGATATTCCCCGAATGACTATTGTCAGGGCTGGCTTTAGCATGTGTGGGGCCCCACGCCGGGATGCGAATTGTCTTGCGCCCTCCGCCCCACCCCAACTCCGCCCCCTCCCTGCCCCATTGGATCCCTCCAAAATCCCCGCCCCACCCCCTCACTGCCCCATTGGATCCCCCCCAAATCCCTGCCCTCAGAGCCGGCTCCNGCTTCTCAAGCAGGTGCTTGGGGCGGCCGCTCCGGAGAGGGGCGGCAGGTCCAGGTATTCGGCGGCAATTCGGCGGGAGGTCCTTCGCTCCCAGGCGGAGTGAGGAACCATCCGCCGAATTGCCGCCGAATACCTGGACCTGCCGCCCCTCTCCGGAGCGGCCGCCCCAAGCACCTGCTTGAGAAGCTGGTGCCTGGAGCCGGCCCTGCCCGCCCTAGCCCCGCCTCTTCCCCAGCACGTCACATTCCTCCTCCTCACCCTTCCCTCCCAGGCTTGCGCTGATCAGCTATATGGCGGCGCAAGCACTGGAGGGAGCAGGGAGAAGCAGGACACGGCTTTTTTTCTTTCTTTTTTTCTTTTCCTGCTCCGCTGGCAGCCCCGGACGTTGCGGGGCCCTCTTAGGTGAAGGGCCCCATTCCGGGGAATCGGCCGAATCAGCTTAAAGCCAGCCCTGACTATCGTGACAATCCTGAAAGACAAGGTTAGAATTCAGGAACATGTCAAGGGCTTGGTTCCTGTGCAGTCAACTGTGATAACTAAGCAGCATGTTGGGCTCATTGCTCAGGTTGAAAAAGTGTTAATTGTTTGGCTGGAGGATCAAAATCAATGCCAAACTTCTGTGATGGTGGTAGCTCAGGGTCCTAAGTGCTGGAGACAGGCAGAGCCCCCAGCATGATCAGTAGGAGAAGATGGAGTCCCAGTGGAACTGATGCAGAGTTTGGATCCATGCATCAGAACACTTACTTGAGCATGGGTATGGGTTTTTGTAGGGAAATAACAATGGTTCAAGGGGGAACACTAGATTTGTTTATGGATAAACTGATGACTCAAGGGTTTTCTTTAGGTTAGACAATAGGAGCTGATCACTCCTAGCTATGGGTGGTGTTCCTTCCAGGGAGCTCACAATGCAATTAGGCTGCCTCAGTATTTTGGAGATCAATCAAGGATTCATCTGATAACTGCTGAGCTGGGTGTGTGCAGGTCATTACTCTGGTACATTAAGATCTAGAGCAGAGATCCCCCATGATGCAGTGCTTCCCTGCTTTTCTGATTCCAGAGTTCAGTGTGGTTCTTGCCTTGGAATCTCTGTTCTCCATTCTGTATGCTAATGGAGATGCCTCCCTGTCCCATCTTTGATGCAGATGAGACTAGGCGAGTTGCCTTAATCCTACTCTTGTCAGGAGGGGTTTAGGTGAGTCTCCCACCGCCTTTTCGTTGATTGGTTTTGGTTCAAGCAGAGGCTGGGGATGGGGTGTCCTTCATGAGTCAGACAGGCTGGATACTGCGCCCTGGTTCCCCAAGAACAGAGTTGACTGGTATCAGTATGTCCATCTTGTGTGTGAATCTCAAGATATGACTAAAAAAAATGTATATTGAATTTCCCAGTACAGCTTGCATTCCCTGGCTGGGTAGACTGAATTGTCTGTGCTGGTGTTGGAATCGCTGTTGAGGCTTATTGTACTGAGAGGCTTCAGTGTCCACATGAATGACTGTATTTTTAAGTCAACCATAGGATTAGCCCAGGTGTTTAGGGTCCTGGTTCAGGAGAACATCCCTATTCACGACAGTATTTAAATATTTGGGACTTAAATATTAAAATGTTGTCCTGAATAGAGATGTTTTCCTGAATCATAGTGGTGGTGGGCAAAAATATATACTTTTATTATAGTCAGAAGAAAAATTCATTTTAATTATGGTATAAACTACAACTTTCATATTAGTTCCTGAGAGTCTGATCCAAAGCCCGCTCAAGTACATGGAAAGACAGCCAATGACTCCAGTGGCCTTTGCATCTTAGGGCTGACTGCTTAATGGGCATTATAGCACACACACCAAGGATGTCTTAGAGATATGAAAATTCCTCTGGTAAATATATGTCATCATTCATAAGTCAGTGTAGAACATTTAGCCAGTGTAGAACATTCAGTCATTTAAAAATGCATTTATCTTAATGAATAGAACTGCATGTCTGAAAATCTGGTAGTAGCTGAAAACTAGGAGGACAGCTCTTAAAAAAATACATTGGAGATGAATATGCTTGTCAAAGTTTTCCATCAAGCATCACTGACTGAATAGCTAGTGGAGATCTTTATTTATTGTTTTAAATCCACCCACATTTGTCCTCAAATTGAAAGCAGTACAAAAACAGACTGCATGGAAAACAAAATGCTTTTATACAAATGCAATCTTTGCTGTGAAGTAATGGACCCAACGTAATTACCACCATAAAAGGATCATTAAGAAAACTCTAATATTTTGATTCTCCTCTACTTCATCACTTTTCAAGCCAGCTAAACTATATAACCATGTAACTTCCAGAACTTCCCTTCAATTATTTAATTAGACAAAAGGGACTTAGACCATCTCAACTTCCCACCATAGCCAAAGGACCACCGTTGTTGGAAGTCTAACTTGCTATATACTGTCCACAAACAACATCCTTCCCCTACTTTGCATTGTGCTGCAAGTCACAAAACCCATTTTGCCCCATCTTCCCTCTTTATCTTATTTGCTCTTGTGATATTGGCATGAGATCCAGACATCCATCTCCACAACATCAAGTTTCAAAATACTGGCCACAGAGTCAAGCTGGATGAAATAGTTTGGGAAAAAATAGTTTATTCACTGAAAAATGCAATTTTGGTTAACCAAAAACTATATGCAAATTTGACACCAATTTACCAAATAGTTTTAGCAGTTTTTTGGGGTCTGGGAAGAGGGATTTTGGTAGGAGGTAGTGATGCCCTCCTTTTAACATGGTTAGCGCAGTGACTTGAGATACGGCAGACCCAAGTTCAGTTCTTCCTCTCCCTGATGTGGAGAATGGATTTGAACTTAATCTGCCACACTGCAGGAGTGTGCCCCAACCACTGGGCTATTGTGGTGTGGGCCTCTGTCTCTTCTGCTGGAGTTTTTTCACTTTGTTATAAGTAATTAAATAGCCAGTGAAGCAGGGACTCGACCTTTTCCATATCCTATGTGAGTGCCCTAACTACCGGGCTATAGAGTCGTTCTCACTTTTTTCTCTGGTCCAATCACTATCTATGGTTGTTATGAATTGCCACAATCAATGACAATGAATAGTCATTTGGCCAGAGAGAGACATGAGAATGATTTTACAACCTGGTAGTTAGATCACTTCTCCATATCAGGCAAGGGTGGAATTGAACTCTGGCTTACCTATAGCCTAGATGAGTGCCCTCACCATGGGTCTGAAAGGGAAGGTTGACACCACCACCAAATCACCTTCCTCTGACCATTTTGTGAATCTAGCCTGAAAAAAATCCCTTTTAGGTGAAATGAAACATGTTTTATTCAACTCCAAACAGATATTTTCCATTAACTGAAAGTTTTTTTAATACTTGGATTTGATTTGACCCTAAACAATGTTTTAAAAAATTTTCAGAACTGCCAGCAAACTGAAAATCAGTTATTTGTCCATCTCTTCCATACATTCTAGAATACCTCATTCTCCAAAAAGGGGTAAACAGAAAGACTGTAGCCTCCCCTTTTCCCTGCATGTGTAAGAGGAAATTGATGTGTTTAAAATAAATTACTATTTCATTCTTAATTTTAACAGTTCATTTCAGTGGAATTACACTGCTGTAAAACTGTTGTAATGGAGTAGAGAATCAGTCCTGTCTACCCAGCAGGACTGCGAGGGACTTTTGGGTATAAGGAAACTTTCTGGACACACCTAATGTATCCATTGTAGTCTAGAAGATGTAGTATAGCATAGTTTCCTTTTAGAGATTTTGAACATGTTGTGGTATCTTCTCCCAAGGGTAAAAGAAGGTACCCTGTCTTTGATTCAGATCTGGAAACACCATAAGATATATTTACATACTGAATCATAAAAAGAATTTTCTTTGAAGTGGACACACAAGAATGTTGGAAGTCTGTTGCATTTTGAAGTTTCACCTGTGTTGCTCATTTCAAGCTGTCATTCAGTGAATTCAGCAGTGTCACTAATGTCTTGTAGTCTTGAATTTTTATTGATGCCTTAGATGTTGCCGTAGTCAGTTAGTACAATTGAAATATATCAAGCACGCTTTGAAAAGTTGCCTATGCCTTCATTGAAAGCATTTGATTCACCTGAAGCTTTCAGTAATTTATGGGTAAAGGGAATTGCTGATGCACTTGGTGGAGTTTGACTCAACTTTTAAATTTATTTCATAGCAATCATTTCAAGGTTAAGGCCCACATTGTCCAATCTAGCCTCTGATTTTAGCTGCCTCAGTTTTTGGATACCTTACTTAAGGGTGTAAGAACAAACATTCAGAAGTGCAGAGAACCCACAGCTCTGACTAACTTCAATTGGAGTTGTAGCTGCTCAGTGCTTAGGAAAATCAGAGCTATTGTCAATTATGCATCCAAAAACGGAGGCAGCCAAAATCTGAAGCCACCCTCGAAAATTTGGGCCTACGTACGTAAAAGAAAGGGTGGGGGTGGGGATAATGACTAAGGAAAAGTATAAGAGACATGGAATGTAAGTGGGAATCGATACTATTCTTTAGAAACCGTTGACTTTAAGAAACTTGAATGTCAATCCCACACTGTGTAATATATGGGGTGGACTGCAGCACCCACATAGAGCCCATTGACTCAGTGGGCTTAGCAGGTTCAGCAGCCTAACCATGTGCTACACAATGCAGGTTTGGGCCTAAAATAACATCTAGTGAAAATTGCATACATGGTCTTGTGAAAAAAAAATACACAAAATTATGTCCGCAAAATTTCTTATTGTCTTTTTTTTTTTTTTTTTTTTTTGCTCACTTGTTTAATAAGACCTAGATTGAACAAGATACATGATGACCTTTTTAGCTTGTGAATTGACCTGCTGGAATTGATGAGACTGAGATGTACTTAAAGTTAGGCATAAGCTTAAGTACATTGCTGAATGGGGGCCTAAAATGCAGTCATGCACTTTTATACAGATTTGGTCATTAAGTCCACTGCAGAATTCCTCACTCTAGAGTGAAGAGTACCTCTGTGCAGTACACTGTAATGATGCTTGGAATCTGTAACCTTTGAGAGGCAGACCTTCTCCCAAGGAACACATAGGAAAAGAAAACAACCTTTTTATTTTGTATTTGATATACTAAGTACCTAGAGCAGTAGTTCTCAGACTTATTTGATCGCACCCCCCGTTCTTTGTGTCTGTTGTAGTTTATGTGCCCCTCCTCCCGCCACACGTACATATACTGATTTAAAAAAAAAAATCTCTGATGATCTCTGGCTGCCCAGCTGTGAAGGCAGCACTGTCACTGCGAGTAGCAGCAGAGAAGTAAGAATGGCACGGTATGGTATTGTCATCCTTAATTCGCTGCTGCTGCTGGTGACACTGCCTTCAGAATTAGTTGCCTGAAAAGTGGATGCCCTTTCATCCAGCTGTTGGCCAGATGCCCAGCTCTGAAGGCAGTGCTGCCACCAGCAGTAGCAGAGAAGTAAGGGTGGCAATACCATTCCATTCCACCCTCCCTCCTGCGCTGCTGCTGGCGGCGGTGCTGCCTTCAGAACTGGGTGGAGGGAGAGCGGTGGTTCCTGAAAGCAGTGTCACCACCACCAGCAGCACAGAAGAAAGGGTGGCATGGAATATACAACTGGATGAACACATCTGCAAAATTTGCTCTGTATGCCCTGACCAACCAGCAAAAAATATGTGATTTCTCTATGATTTAAGTAGACCCCTATTCAGTGCTGTGGGTAAAATGTGTGCAGTAAGGTTGTTTTTTTATAAAGCATTTCACGACCTCCTGAATACATTCCATGCCAGTTTGAGGACCTCTGGCCTAGAGGATCAAACAGAGTTCTGTAATTTACCATTAGTATTCCAAATAATATTCAAGTTTACAAAGCTTTTACAGAGACTGTCCAACAAAGGGCCGTACTGTGTCCCATCCTCCACATCTAATGTAAAGGAACAGAGGAGGTAGAAGGTACCCCTTTACTCACTTGCCCCACTGTGCTTCCTCCCTCATGCAGGTGCGCAGGAGGGGGCAGAGCCTTCACACTGCCCCATCCTTCCAATGTGCATCAGCATGGCATAGTTCTGCTGGTACGTTGGGGTGCTCATGCTGTAACAGGTATAGAACCCAGAACAGTGGGGAGACTGGGAGAGGGATTCCTCTGTGGTCTAGGTTGCACACAGATGATCAAGCCCAATTGCTTTAGTTTTATATTGTTTCACAATCAGTTGCTGATATAGATTAAAATCTTGGTATGTGGATTCTAAATCAAAGAAAACTTAGTTTTAAAACATTTAAAACAAGTTTTATCTGTTTTTTGGGGGCGTGGAGGGGTTGTTCTGGATTCTAAGACATTTATCATTCAGATAATCATTCAGCAACAGCATGATCTGAGACTCTTAATTCTCTCTGAAAGATACTGCAGAGGGTGTTCTGATTTTATTTTGGCTCCCATGTTACATACATGTAAGCAGAGATTAAATGTGGCAGAGATTTTCTTCTGTTCAGAAATACAGAGTTATAGGGGAGATTTTTAGAGACACGAAGGGCAAATTAGGCACCCATTGGCTTTCAGAGGGAGTTGAGTACGCAACTGCCCCTAGTGCCTTTGAAAATCTCTGCTTACATGCTGCATAGAACATCTAAAAACCTGTCATTTTTCCGGTATTGGTGCTCCTAATTAGAGAGAGTTTAAAAATATCAACATATGGGGAAAATATTTCAATGATTATACATTTGCTTTCTGAAAGGAAACTTTCTGTAAGCTTGAAAGACAAGTGTGCCGCAATTACTAGTCCTCTTGGAAAATGTAGGTCTGATAGCATCCTATCACATCTGTGTGTTTATTTTTAAAATACACCTCTACCCCGATATAACACGACCTGATATAACATGAATTCGGATATAACGTGGCAAAACAGTGCTCGGGGTGGGGCGGGGGTATGCACACTCCGGCAGATAAAAGCAAGTTCAATATAACGCGGTTTCACCTATAACGCAGTAAGATTTTTTGGCTTCCGAGGACAGCGTTATATCGGGGTAGAGGTGTATGTTTAAAGAGTGATACAAAATTATGGCCTCCACTAAGGTTGCCAATGGAAATAGAAGGCTGAGAAATACACTCATACAACGTGCTGGAACCTTCTCACATGCAGCTAGTTCTGCATATAGGCTGGGAGGGCATTTCAAGTACGGTCCACTCCTTACTGATTTCATTAGGCAAGCTGGCATTTTGCAGAATGTTATCTAAAGTCGAGGTAAGATGACTTTGCTATATTAAATATAAGTGTTAGAGGAAGAGAAACAACTGTATTTTAAAGTACTCCACCACAGCTTTAAGGGCCTAATCCAAAACCCAATGAAGACAGTGGAGAGACTCCCATTGATTTCAATGGGTTTTGTATCTGGGCCATATAATATATCACAGCTATTTATGTTGACTATTTAAATGTTTATTTTTACCTGGACTGTTCTTCCCCCAGCTTCTGACTCAAACTTTTTCTTCTAAGGCTCTGTGTAACAGATAATTAGTTCAGAGTAGGGCCACTTACCAGTGTGATGGGGAGGGGGACAGAAAAGGAGGAAAGTTGGCCAAATAGCCAAAGCCTAACCTAGAGATGAGGATTGAAATAAAAGCACCAAGGGAGAAGAAAAATACAAAGGGGAAGAAAAGACAGGTGGGGGACATAAAGAGGGGAAATAAATGGAAAAGGACCCTCAACAAGCGGTAGTGAGAAAGAAAGAAATTGATATAAAATTAAGGGAAGAGGCCGCAGAGACATCATGCTTCTATATAAAATTCTAGCAGTGGCCCCAATTCAGCAGAGTATTTAATTTTAAATGCTTTTTATATTTTAAATAAATCTTATGAAATGCTCAGTAAACAAGAAATGTGTAGGACAGGGGAAAGGGGTGAACTGGGTGTTCTCATTCAGTAAAGTATTTAGGCACATATCTAACTTCAAGCACATACCTGGGATTTGGGAGACCAAGGTTTGTTTCCCTACTCCACCACAGATACCCTATGTGATGCTGGACAAATAACTGAGGGCCAATTTTAAAGGGTATTTAGGTGTCTAGAGATGCAGAGAGGTGTTTTTGCTAAGCTTATTAGGCTTGCATCTTTAGGTGCCTAAATACCTTTAAATATCTGCCCCTTAGTCTCTCCTTACCTCAATTCCCCCCATGTGCAAAATGGGGATAATAGCATTTCCCTACCACATAGGGGTGTTGTGGATAAGTATATTAAAGATGGTGATATACTCACACACTATAGTGATGGGAGCCATCTAAGTATCTTAAGTAGATAGATGAGTAATCCCATTGATTCAGAGAAGAGTGGCCCATTTTAAGATACGGTGCATTACTTACCTACATCTCTGTGACTTCTATCACAGTGATGTTGAACAATGTGATTCTTTTCACAAAGTTGTGTTGTTTATACTTTAAGAAATAAACAGAAGAAGAATTCCTAATTCATTTGGCTTAGAAGGGCCGCAAAAAAAATCCCTCTTGACTTGTGTAGGCTCACAGGGAAACAGAACAAGTGGCATTCTATCAAAATCTGTCACTGTGCATTGATGCTTCCTGCTTGTGTGGACAACTGCTATGTGGCATTGACTGTTCATGAATGTTGCTTTTCTGTCCCTGACATTGCCAACAGAATATTACCTTGCATCATACCCTCATTCAGGAAGTCTCAGCTTCTTGATACAAATGCTTGATATATACAGCATGGTAATGTATAGATTTTTTCCCCCTTCATCTAACATTCTTCATTTGCTCTTTATCCCCTTTCCTCTCTCTACATACACACAATCTTTGCTTGTTGCTCTCTTGGTTTCCATACAGCTAGAGTTAAGATCTATGACTCAATCTCTTGCATATTTGCTTGCCTGCAGGATCCAACTTTTCTAATCAATCTGTCTGACTAGTTAAGACTATTTCCAGAAAATCTATTATCTTTGTATCTAAATGCTTTTATCTAAGCACCTATACACTGCAATAGATCAAATCCATACTTTTATCTGCCTGACTTTTGCCAACAGACATTCAAAATCCTGCTTTGACTCTAATGCCAAATGGAGCTGTAGAGAGACAAGTGGAGCTGTGACAAGCATCCTAAATGGTTTTAGGAATAGCCCTTGATTTTCAAAATTTGCATAGTATAGCACTATTTCTTTAATTAGTATTTTACTGGGAATGCTGGGGTAAACCCAAGCTGTTTACATGGTTAGCATAAAGTGGCAAGGAATATGACACACAATGGTCACAATGAAACCTAATTTGCCAACACTTACCATATAGCTACATCTAAGATTACCATAGAATTTCCTTACACTTACAATAGGAGACTGTCTGTGGTAACAGCAGGCAAATGTGACATTTTAATGGCTGCTGTACAGTGATTGCAACTATAATGTTGTCATTTATCAAGGGTTGTTGCACAGTAGTGGCTACATTACCACAGTTATTTCCCATTCTAGATAAAGGGAAAATCTATGGTATTTCATATGTCACTGCATCCTAACATCTAGAAAATACTGACTTTCTAATAGCAACCACTGTATCTTGCATAAGGGCCCATCTGGACAGGTTATATCTATTTGCAAAATTTCTGAATAATGGAGAGAATATACTGTAATCCAAGCCACATTTGGATATTGTTGTCTTTTGCAACCAATCATTTGTGAAACCCAGCAGCCGCTCAAGCCACTCTCATTCAACAGGAATTTTAATGAATTTATACACTCATCAATACAGATGGCTTCATAAGCAAAAGTGAGATTAGAGCACCTGCTTCCTCCAATGTGAATTCCACAATTGCAGCCATCAACTTCACACTAAATGTGTATTATCATCAGAGTATAAAGTTCAGACAGGTATAGCTAGCTACTCTATTATACTTTTTCTAATCATGATTGCTGGTTTCTGGGAATAACAGACAAGTTACTAGAGTTAAACAAATATGTATGGAAGTTCCTTTAGAACTTTATGTGACAGATTGAGTAAAATTCTCTTTCTCTTTCATAGGCTATTGAATATGTCCACAGCTGTTGGTTGTAGTATTTTCTTTTTTCCATACAATCACAGGACTGTGCTTGCTAATAATCCTTTATTTCATACACTTCAGTTAATGACTTTATACTGGTATGTGACCATACACTCACTGTCCCTCAGTTTCTGCTCATCCAATTGGGGGATAATATTACCCACTTCTGTAAAGTGCTTTGAGTCTATGGATTAAAAGCATAATAACATTGTTAAATATTGTTTTTTATGCTGTTTGTATGTTTTCTGCCTTTTGGTAGAGCCCAGGGAAAAGGATGAGGGGACAACTTCAGGCATTAACTATCATGTTTGAAATACCTATTTTAGATTCTAGGGAAACACAGCTCCATAACTTGCAGAGAAAACAAGTTCAGAAAGTGATCGAGTTTCTACACTTAAAACATTGGTTGATGTAGCGATGGTGCTCAGGAGTGTGAAAAATCTGCATCCCTCAGCACCATAGCTATACTGTCCTAGCTCCCAGTGTAGACACAGCTAGGTTGATGAAAGGAATGCTTCCATTGACCTCTAGTTACTGTTACTAGGGAGGTGGAGTTCCTTCAGAAAAGGAAAAATCCCTCCATCACCAGACTTCGTCCCCACTGTGGGGTTACAGCATCAAAGCTATGGTGGCATAACTATGATGCTGTAGCACCCACAGTATAGACATGGCCTCAGTCTGGTGCGATGATGTTTGTTTTCAAAGCTAGCATGCACACTGTTGAAAATAGTCTGCCATTATTGCCAAGTAATTCTTAAGTACCCAGCCACAACACAGCTTTTGAGACACAATATCTCCTATGTTAGTAATGGATGGGTTTTGTCTGTGTGTCCTTTCTCTCCTCCAGCTTTCAAATTCACTTCTCATTTATCTTGATATCTAATTCCATTGTGATATTCTGGCTATGGATATGAGTGGAAATTTGAAAACAAGTCCCCCAAGATAGATTGGTTGGAGGAATTATTTTCCATGCCAGAGCCTGTTTTATATTTAACATTTCATTATCAGTACTTCTTGTTTCATCACTTGCCAGAAATCCAAATGAACAATTCAGGGCCAGAGTCACTAACTTCATCAATTATATCTCAATTATATCTCACTTTGACAGTGAGGAACCCCATGGGGATTCAACCTACAGAAGATTATCCATTTTCTCTTTATGTTTCTGCTGGCAGAAGGAGGAAGCAATTTTAGCTGCAAATATGCATGCGTAACACCAACAGACCCCGGTCGTCAACGGGTGGGATCGAACCTGGGACCTTTGGAGCTAAATGCATGAGCCTCTGCTGCAGGAGCTAAAAGCCATATGGCTGTTAGCCAAGGCTGTAGAGCAGACTCATTAATATCTCTCTACGTGCTCTCTGTGCCACTAGATGGGACAGAACACCACACCCAGGAGGTGTGTGGGTTACACATGAGCTTAGCTTTAAGTGTGTGAGCAGTCGAGTTGACTTCAGTGCAACCACTTAAAGTCAAGCTTGTGTAAATGTTTGCAGGATTGTGGCCTTTTATTCTTGCTAGAGTTCCATAGGTATGAGACAATACAAGAAGGCACATACACGGCTGCTCTGACAACAGTTCTTTCCCAGTCAGTGCTGCCCACTTCTTGGACTGGATGGCATCCTGTGTCTAGGGTGACCAGATGGGATGAAGAAAATAACAGGCCACGTGGGGGGGGGCACCCCGCCAGCGGAGCAAAAAAAAAAAAGGAGTCACAGAGTCCCGCTGGCAGTGGGGGAGGGGGGAAAAAAAAGCGGAGTCCCGCCGGCAGAACAAAACAAAACAAAACAAACAAACAAAAAACAGGAGTGTGAAATATCAGGACAAATTGCGTCCCGACCAAACATTGGTTGGGACGTGGGACAAACACCTAAAAATCGGGACAGTCCCGATTTTATCGGGATGTCTGGTCACCCTACCTGTGTCCCTCTCTCACCTTAGAAACTTACAACTGGTTTTGTCCTCTGCAATCTTCTCCCTATTGGGTGCTCACTGGAGGTACAATCCCTATGGAAAATCTAGGCTCCTCATCTTAAGGTTACTTAGTTAAAAGATGTCAGACTGGCTATAATGCACATTGATCCCTAGGTTATTATCAGCCACCAACACATTCTGTTTTCTGGCATATTCTAACTATTGGCACTCTGTTACACAAAACATATTGTTCATAGTGTTAATGCCACTGAACATCTTTTTCCTAGAGGCAATGGGCTCAAATCAACCCCCTGAAGCAGAATACTCACAAACTGTGTGCATATGTGTGGAGGTTGGAATCTGGATCCAGAACTAAATCTGGTGGCTCAGCCCCATCTCTAATTTCGAGCACATCAGTTGGGATAACAAAATTTCCAAAGCTGTACTGTATATTTGGAGATTATATATTTTGTTTTTCATGGGTTACACCACTAAAACAGAAGTCTCTCTAAAAATTAGTAGTCCCCCATAGTAGGCACAGTCTATTGGTATATAATTTAGGCATGATGTCTATGATCATTGGCAGCTCTGTTGATAGGTACTTTGGGCCTGCAGGTTGTTACAAAAACCTTCCCTTATTAAAATAATACATATTTGGCACTCGTGCAGTCCTATGAGAAAACCAGTTTAAACTTTGGTCCACTAAGCTGAGTTGTCACTGGAGAGTTTTTAATCTATTTACTTATATTTATTTGGTTTTGAAGTGTTAAGAGACCAAATCTGAAACAGAAGGATCATTAGAAATCATTTTTTGATCATTAAACATAATCCAGCACCATGTTTTGCTATTAGTAAATGCTAATATATCTGTTATTCAGAATAAAATCTTCTCTGGGTTTATCAATTACTTTTCTTTCTTTCTTTTATTTATTAAACAAAGACAAAATAAATCAACTTTGCAATAGCTTGAGATAACTGTACTTACATCAGTTACAATATAGCGAACAAATTACCAATACATAATGGAGAAATATTTGGCAGTTGTTTGTAAACACTATGGCCTCAACCCTACCATTGACCCTCTGTGGCTGGATCCCTGCACTGTTCGGAAGCTCCATTCTACATTTTTGGTGCTTTCTCTGGCTAAAGTGACTACTTTCTTTTTCTTTTTTTGTGTGGAAAGTCTGAAAAAAATCACTTAACTTGCAGAGCCCAATAACTCCTTATGAAGGTAAAATGCTTTTCTCAACTTTAATAAAAAAATGCCATACTCTTTTTGCACACAACTGAACTTTGAAATTTGATATGGTAATGATTCTCATACAAGAATACATCCATAGCCAAGTTCGAATAGATTTGGTTGTACAGTAATAGTCATATAAATAATAGAGCTTGTTGGAGTTTTCTGTTGGAAAAGTCTGATTCAATGGAATCAAAATGTTCCATGGGAGTATGCTAAGTCCATCAAAAATGTAAATGGAACCTGCCTGCCTGGTTTCCTGCCAGGCCAAGTTGCCTGTCTCCCAGGTTGCCTGGGAGCCCGCTAGATGGGCTGCAGAGGACCATGGGACAATGAGTAGCTTAAACTGAATTTTTTTTAATCCATTTTTATCCTTCCAAAATAGATGTTTTTGACAATGTCCATCCTGTAGAAATTTGATTTTTGTTCTAGTGCGAAACAAAATGTTTAATGGAAATGCAAAATATTCCATGGATGGAAATACCCATTCTCTCACAGTTCTAATAAAAAAAGCCTTTAAAATGGCATCTCTACCTGCAATAGAAAATGTTGTCTTAATGTTTGCACTTACATGGTGAAGCAACGTTCGTGTGTATGACTTCCAGGATTGACAGCTCTTGTGAGTTCATCGCAAGACTTTCTTAAAGCTTCAGTTCCTGGAGTGAGTTTCTAGCCTCAGTGTTGAAGATAAAACTTGACACAAGAATACCCTAAATGTTCAAAAAACAGAAGGTAAACTAATAGAACCCAAAATGTATTATATACTTAAAATCTCATGTTTTTAAGCCAATCTCATTAATTTGGAAGGCGTGACTAATATACTTTGATTGCTTGTTGCTGGCAATGCTAATTTTTCATAGATGTACACTTATCAAAGATCATTGTTAGTGCTTTTCCTTCTACCACTTCAGGAACATATTAGAGTATTTAAGGTGGGTTCTGAGTTTGATCCAGCAACCACTGACTTCAGTGCACTTCGGATCAAGCCCTACGTGCAGTTGCTACCTTAAATTCTTATAGCTTCTCTGTGGAGACTTTCAGCCCTTTGCTTTCTTGAAAGAAAAAACAGGGAAATTTAAATACCAAAAAGTCTCTAATGCAACAGTCATGTTGTGAAATTACACTCCCAAAGCCAGGAAAAGCAAAAGTCATCAACAACAACAATGTTGTTACTCCAGTTCTATTTTGTCACTCCATGTTAATTTAGCCACATTATGCATATAATCCAGTATGGAGTATTTTCTATTCCTATGTATCTTGCTACATTAATAGCATACAATATTATATATGAACCAGGTTGCTGTAGGAAGCATGATTTTGCAATTACTGACACTTTTTGTTTAATTGTGCTACCTTAACATGGCATATAGATTTTTACATTTAATATATATAAGAAACAAATCTTGTCCATATCTGAGGGTAGTAGCAGTGTAAACATTGTCCAAGAAAAAAAATACTTCCGGAGATAGTACATATTTCCTGAAAGCTGAGGGCATATGCATAATCAAAAGAATAATTTTCCCCTTGGCATTATAGTTTTTTTACTACTATTACTTTTGGAAACAGTAAATATTTCTCTCGTTATCCCTTTGGATTTTTAATAAACAAAATCCTTATCTACAGAGGCTTCATATTAAAATAGATCATTTCCCCATGGAAACATGTTGGAAGGCCCAGCCAAAATCTTGGCTACTTTTTCCTCTGGTTAGACATCATTGGTGACAAAGGTAGAATGATTTCCTTCTGGGAAGAACAATGGCAGAAACATTTAATTTTGGCAACAAGGTACATTTTAACCAAGCAGATTGAGGGAAGATAAAAAAATATCATCAAGATTCTACAATATATAAAATAATGTGTGTTTCACAGCACTCTGCATTTATAATACATTGTATCCGTATTTAAGGATCTGAAAGCATATTACAACATGGGGATTGTCGCAGTTTTACAGATGATGAAATTGAATCACAAAGTTCATTTTCTTGTTTATCATCTCACCATTGGTGACAAATTCTGAAATAGACCCGTTTCCTGCTTTAGACCACATTCCCTCTCTGTATATGGCTAGTTATATACAGTAGATAAATACACATTAGTCACCATGAAAATGTCAACATTTGCCATACTCTTATGTGAGCTATCAGTTACAGACATCCAATTTTAAGTATAGGGAACTACTGCAATATCTCTGATAGCACCATGATATTGAAGTTATTAAATTTCAACTTTTTAGGTGTTTATCCCTTTGTGTATGTGTGTGTGTATATATACAGAAATAAAAATACATGTAAACTGCTTTTAAAATTCTTGAAAATGAAAGGTGTTATAAAAATGTTAGATATTTTCAGTGTTTACAGGCATGGAAGTGAATGAGTTTGCCCAGTAAATTACAGAAGACTTTCATTTGGCAGGGGAATAAAGTCACAGAAATAGAACTATTGACAACTCTGTGGTATTAATATCTTTATAGTATTAATAACTGTACTGATTACTAACCTGACTGCAGCATATCCAGTATGCTTCCACTATGAAGGAAAAGTAGTACTGCTTCTATTCACAAGGAATCCCCAACAATAAGAGAAAACCAACTGATTAGATTCTAGTTGGAATTTTTTTTATTACTATTATTTTAGTAGATTTTTGACAAATCATAACAAAAAATGTAGGAGTTGGGATGTGGGTGTTGGAGCGCCTGACAGATCATTTCTTCCTAGTACCCGCCTGTAAACAGAGCTTTCTGTGAAATATATTTCTCATTTGTCACTTACTTTCCCTTTGCATTCTTTTTTTCCTGGTGTTCACTGATAGAATATAGCAAGGCTCATTGGTAGAAAAATAATTTTAGCAATAATACCTTTTCAGAATATACCACTATCAATTCAGCAGTCTGATCTATCTCACTGATTCTAAGGACTGGTTTACACTATACAGTTAGGTCGACATAAGCTGATTTATGTTGACCTAATTATGTCAGTGTCTACATTACGGCCTTCCTCCCACCGATGTAAGGCCATGTCTACACTACAAAGTTATGTCAATTTTATGTAAGTCAACATCGAGCCTCTGATTTAAGAAAGTGGATCTTGCATGTCCCCACTATGCTCATTATGTTGGTGGAGTGCATCCTCACTAGCAGTGCTTGTATCGACGCACGGAGCACTGCACTGTGAGTAGCTATCTCAAAGTGCATATAGCCGAGTGGAATTTTGGGTTGGGCTTGCAATGCCTTATGGGATCATCATGTTTGCATGGGTGGTTATGGGAACATGGCGTTAGCCTCCCATGATGCACTTACCTCACTCTCTCCTTCCTCCCTCCCTGAAACAAACCAAGCCTTTTTTGCGCCTTTTTTCATAAGCCTGGGTTACCTGTGCAGATGCCATAGCATGATAAGCATCGACCCTGCTCAGCTGTACACTGTTGTTGTGAGCATTACAAACACCTCATTCCTTATCCTGCAGTATTTCGCAGCCGAAACAGGAGCCACCACATAGAATAATGTGATGCCACACAAGCAGTCCTGCTGGAAGCCATGGAGTGGAGCAATTTGCAGTTACTGGCGAAAGTCACGCATCATCTTGACACCGCTGAGCGCTGCTTCTGGGCCCGGGAAACAAGCACCTACTGGTGGGACCACATTGTTATGCAGCTATGAGATGATGAGCAGTGGCTGCAGAACATTCGAATGTGTAAGGCACTTTCCAGGAACTGTATGAAGAGCTTTCCCCAGCCCTGAAGCACAACAGTACTAAAATGAGAGCTGCTCTAACAGTGGTGATAACTCTGTGGAAGCTTACAACACCAGACTGCTACATGTCAGTGGGGAATCAATTCGGAATGGGTAAATCTGCCAGAGGATCTGTTGTGATCCAAGTTTGCAGGGCAATCAACAGACTTCTGCTAATGGTAGTAACTCTGGGCAACATGTAGGACATAGTGGATGGTTTTGCTGCAATTGGGTTCCCTAACTGCAGTGGGGCTATAGATGAAATGCAAATCCTTATCTTGGCACCAGACCACCTTGCCAAAGAGTACATAAACTGAAAGGGGTAATTCTCACGGTGTTCCAAGCGCTGGTGGATCACAGAGGCCGTTTCACTGAATCAATGTGGGATGGGCGGGAAAGGTGCATGTCACACGCATCTTTAGGAATTCTGGTCTGGTCCGAAAGCTGCAAGCAGGGACTTTCTTTCCAGACTGCAGAATAACCATTGGTGATGTTGAAATGCCAATCATGATCCTGGGAGACCCAGCCTACCCCTTGCTCCCATGGCTCATGGAGCCGTACATAGGCAGCCTGGACAGCAGTGAGGATGGGTTCAACCATAGGCTGAGCAAGTGCAGAATGTGCCTTTGGATGTTTAAAAGGTTGCTGACATTGTTTGCTTACTAGGTTAGACGTCAGTGAAATAAGTATCCTCATTGTTATTGCTGCCTGCTGTGTGCTCCATAATATCTGTGAAACAAAGGAAGAAAAGTTTCTGGTGGGGTGTGGGGGGGTTGAGGCAGATCACCTGGCAGCCAATTTTGAGCAGCCAGACACCAGGGCAATAAGAAGAGCACATCAAGGGGCTCTGTGTCTCTGTGAGGCTTTGAAAACCAGTTTCAGCAATGAGCCAGAGTAATGTGTCACTTATCTGTGTTGTTCCTTACCAAACTCTCCCCTGTAAACTACACCCCTGCTAACCTCAGTGTGCTGAATGAATAAAGAGCCTTTTTTCTTCAATCTGTTAAGTTTTATTATGCACACAAACACACAGAGACAGCAAAGAAAAATAAGATAACCTGGGGCAAAAGGACTGATAAAACTGGGGTGGGCTGGGGTGGGGGTGGAACAAGGACAGCTTGCCTACAGTTGCACTGCAATAACAATCAAAGGTGTGGGAATGGGCACCTTCTGGTCCTTGTACCCTGGTGTTGAGTGCAAGGGATCCCAAACTCTCCCCTCCCCCGCCCCCCACCTCATCAGACATTTGGGGGAGGAGGATGTAGAACTGGGCGATGATGACAGCAGGTTCAGCATAGGCTGCAGAGGGACTCTAGCATCCAGCTGCCTTTCTTGAACCTCAGCCAGACATAACCACATAACCTCATAACCCTCAGCATCTCTTCCTGCCTGGCACGTTCTTGTTCCCTGCATGCTCTCCTGTTCTCCCTGTTCATATCCAGGTTCTCGGACAGTGTAATCCTCCATGTGCTGAGCTCCATCTTGTCGCTCTCGAAGACGCGCATTAGCTCATTGAACATGTCCTCCCAAGTCTTCTTTTTCTGACTTCTGAACTGGGAAAGTCTCTGTCCCAGTGTGGAGACTATGCCGACGGATAAGCCTTCAGCTGCAAAGAATACAAAGCACAAGGGAAGCATTGACAGTGCATACAATGTTTCTGGTGCAAGGTTAAATCTTTTTATAAAAAAAATCACACCGCTCAGTGCACTTCCCTGGAATCCACAACGTAATCACAACCGCTGGCTACTGCAAGAGTTGGTTTGCTGCTCCAGCCATGGTGAGTAAGGCCTCGAGGTGTGGGCACGAGGTCTTGTGCTGCTGCTTTTGTGAAGACATCCTTGGGATCACAGGTTGGAACTTGAGAAAAGCCACCTTTCCCTCGCAACTGGATGGTGCTTGAGGACAGGCACCAGTGTAAAGACCCCAAAATAGTTTGATTTTTACAAAAGCAGCACCGGGATTGGGGGGAAAGGAAGACAAACAAGAAGCCGCCCCCCTTTTTTAAAATGCTGGTTGCAGTACTAGGTGATCCCTTCCAACCACAACCATGGCACGCTTGGGAAAGCGTGGTTGTGTGACCCAGATTTCACCAAACAGGGGGTTGATTACTTGTTGAATTGTTTGCAGTTTAAGGGCTAGCATTGAAAATGTCCCCCGTTTCCCATAGGTGACCATATGTGAAATCACTCTCCTGAGGGTAACAAAGGCAGAAAGGGAGCAGATGCTGCAAGCATCTGGGTACAGACCTGGTCCTTATGCTGCTGTGCTGTGTGCCGCAATGATGCCAGCAGAGATAACAGTGGAGCGGCGCGGGAAACTGTCCTACCGTGGTGGACGAAATAAGGCAGCCTTTCCCAGAAGCCTTTTGCAAAGGATTGCAGAGTACCTCCATGAAAGCTTCCTAGAGGATTCATGGAGGATTCCCAGTCCATCCCCAGGCACAGGGCCAGCGCTTCCACTAGGCTACCCTAGGCGGTCGTCTAGGGCAACAGGATTTGGGGGGCGGCATTTTGCTGTCCTGGGCAGCAATTCAGTGGCAGGGGGGTCCTTCTGCGTCTTCGGGGCACTTCAGCGGTAGGTCCTTCACTCGCTCCAGGACCGCTGCCGAAGCGCCCCAAAGATGCAGAACAGAAGGACCCCTGCCACCGAATGCTCTGAGGAGAAGTGCTGCCGCCTAGGGCGGCAAAAACCCTGGCGCTGCTCCTGCCCAGGCACATAAACAGGCTTTTTTGGAGAGCACCTTCTGCATAGCTGGAGTGGCCACCAATACCCACTACACCTACTCTTTCATTCAGATTCAACATTAAAAATAATAGCATGTAAGCCCTACAGTTTGATTGGAAATGTGTACTCACCAGAGGTGCCTTCCCCAGCATCACGCTCTGCCGCCAGCTGGTCCTGTGAAGGGATGGGCTCCAGGATTAAAAACAGTTCTTGGCTGTTGGGGAGAATGGGATCCCCCCATGCGATCTTGGCATAAATGTCAGCACTGCTTCTGCTCGATTGGAGCTCTGCCTGCTCTGGAGCATCTCCCGACACAGCAATAAAATCCACCACCTCCAGTGTACTCCATGCTGGAGCGCATTTGACCAGCATGGAGAGCTTGTCAGCACAGCTGATCATGGAGACTCAAGCCCGCAAATTCAAAAGTTCTTGGGCCTTTAACAGGGGAGCGGCTGTTTCCTGTGTACATGGCTGATATGCAGTGGAGTTGAAAGTGCTCTCCAGAGTGGTCACAGCAGAGCACTGTGGGACACTTCCTTGAGGCCAATTCATTCAAATTACACAACACAGTGTCTACACTATCCCTATGTTGGCTCATGGATGTCGAATCAAGCGCAATGCCTCTTGTGGAGGTTGGGTACAGACAGGGCTGGCTCCAGGCACCAGCTTGTCAAGCAGGTGCTTGGGGCGGCCGCTCCGGAGAGGGGCGGCACGTCCAGGTATTCGGCGGCAATTCGGCGGATGGTCCCTCACTCCGCCTGGGAGTGAAGGACCTCCCGCTGAATTGCCGCCGCAGATCGCAATCGCGGCTTTTTTTTGCTTTGTTTTGTTTTGTTTTGGCTGCTTGGGGAGGCCAAAACCCTGGAGCCAGCCCTGGGTACAGAAGTTGACTTCACACGCCACCTAGATTGGCAGAAGGGACTCAGTAGTGTAGACCTAAAGTGGCTCATGTCAACCTAACTTTGTAGTGTAGACCAAGCCTAAGTGCCCGATATCATAACTCCACCTCCACAAGCGACATAAGGCTTATGTTGGTGTAGTTAGAGCAACACAGTCTCTGTCTCAACACTGCAACCCTTACATCTTGTCAATTTCACAGCAGGAGCCAAGAAAGCAAGCTCTGGCTCTCCTGGAGAGAGAGGCAGCTGGATCAATCCCTTGGCCTACATCCGCAAATGTACTTGGGTGCCCAAGTACCATACTTAGGCTCCACTGCAATCTCAAAACTCCTGCTTGGCTGCCACCTAACCATGTAGGCACTTAAATTCAACCAGCACCTTAATTTTCAGAGTAAAAGTTCCCTAGCTGCATCGGTTCCACTGGAAATAAATAAATTTACATGTTGTTGGGCCAGAGAGAGAGAACAAGCATGAGAATTACTCTATAGCCTAATGGTTAGAGCACCAGTCTTGACTGTAGGAGACCCAGGGGCTAGTGCCCCTGCTCTAATGACTAATTATTTATCCACACTGGAACAGCTTCAACAGGAGAGTTTGAGGGAGCTCCACATAACACTATGCCATTACTTAATGTTTAGAGAGCTCTCCTGAGAGGTGGGAGACCCCTATTCATAAGTCTATCTCCCCCTTAGGCAGAAGGGAGAATTGAACCTGGCTTGTAGATTGCAAGCAGACAGACATCCCTGTGCAGCCTGGATTTAGGTGAGAGGGGCAGGGCTTAGCAAACACCCCCTTGGTTGGCATCTCCCATTGGTTATCTTAAGCAGCACTGGCTTTTGTGGTGCCTGTCTCTCCACATTCATTTTATAGAGCGCCTAGATGCTTAACTCAGGCGTTGCGGATCCCATTGTTATTCCTGTGATTTTCTAGGCTCCTATTTATCTTTCTTTCAGTATTGCTTCATCAAATGAGTTCTTTAATTAACCTGGTTTGCTTTTCTGTAAAAGTAATTTATTTCTAATGGTGAAAACATTGTCTTTCTTAGGGCTGATTTAAGGAACCAATAGCTGTAGAAGGTAGTCAGGAGTTTGCCACGGAGTGGGATGCAGTGGGTAGGTGTGTTCCTTCAGTAGACTTGGTTTCTGTGACGCATAAGCTATATTTTAGGAATACTATGCTGTGAACATCCAAAGTAAATGTTCAGATTAATTGAAAAGGAGTCATTCTCACTTCAGTCATGATACAACATAAATCACCCCTAAGTGATTTCAGTATGTTAAGCTGCATATCACATTCAAAGGTCTTTTTGCATATTTCAGTTCCTTTTTCTCAATCATTTGATGTTTGAAGGTAACTTCATGTGTGAAAAGATTTAGAATGGTTTTTATTTCCTTTATTGAATTAGTGGGCTATTACGTTTCAGAAGTCTTGATCCTTTAGTGAAGTTAGTGGAACTCTGCACTAATACAAGGTGAGGCCCTGCATGATTATCCATGTAGCATTGTTCTTAACAAAGTGGCCATGAAAGCCATATTTCCAACAACTTTTGTTGGATCAGGCCCCTGCATCATAACCTGGTGTTCTCTAATTCTGAACATTTAAGTGGTCTGATTCAAACTCCACCTAGACTGCTATGCCATACCCTTCAATTTGATTTGAATGATGATTGTCCATAGATTTAAAATGATGTGTCAGATCTGACCTTGATGCCATGATAATTTGAACATTTTTACAATTCTTCTTTGAGATGGGGTGGATAAACCCCATACTGGAAATACAAGGGTGCAGGAACAACTCGGCCCCTGGAAGACCTGCCTCAACAGGCCTGCTGGGCATGTTCTAGGAGGAGGAGGAGCTTAAGCACATCAGGGTGGAGAGAGACAGACCGGCACTCACTGCTCTGGAGAGGTTACACCAGGAAAGTATCTCCAGGAGGAGGAGTGCTGCATGAAGCTGGGACTTTCAAACCTGTAGAGGCCCTCAGCTACAATATGCCCTGAGGAGGGGCAGAGTGGTAGGAAGAGATCTAGAAGACTATGTAAGCTGGACCTCAGGTAGTGGATGCCTTCCTTATGGCACCAAAGAGAGCTGCTGGGTCAGAATCCTGTGGAATGGGAGGGCCTGGGTTCCTCCACCCCCTACTGCTAGGTGGGGCTGTAGCCACAGACTCTTACCACTAGGCAGAATTGCCGCCACAGACTCTTACCACTATCTGGGGCCCTCATCCCCCTACTCTCAACTGGTGGAGAATGCAAGCACGACAGATGAGTCCTGCTGAAGTATGTAAGAAAGGCGCACAGAGAAGTGTGTGGGGAAGGGGGTGGATAGGAAGCAGCATATATGTGGAGAAGCTGCTGAAGTGGGGGGGTGGAGAGCCAACAACAACAGGCAACCCAGCTACAGCAACAGCAGAGTCAATTACTGCAATATTCACCACACAACACAAGCAATAAGCAGCTCAACAGCAGCAGCAGTTCATTCAAGAGCTGACCACCCAACATCAAGAACAGCAACAACAACTGGTCCAGCAGATGGCAATACTCTTATAACCCCCAGGATAGCAGTCAAGCTGATGAAGATGGGCCCGGAGGATGAAGCCTTTTTGGTGACATTTGATCATATGGCTACTGTGGAGCCTGGACACCAGATCATTGGGCCATGCTCTTGGCCCCATAATGTATGGCCAATCAGGCAGCCTACAGGGTGATAGACCACATGGATGCCTGAGACTACCATAAGGTAAAGACGGTCATTTTAGATTACTTTGATATATCCCCAGAGATGTACCACCTGTACTTCTGGAGAGAAAGATATCTGCTGGGGACCTGCCCTCCAGTAGTGTACCAACACCTCAGGGATTATTGCTGATGCTGACTAACCCCAGACAGGTGAACTGGAGTGCAGGTGGCAGAGGATATTGTACTTGAGCAATTTGTCCAGGTTCTCCCAGCTGGGGGATAAGAATGGGTTGAGACATTGAACAGGCATTCTGTTAGAAGTGATGTGTCCTACAGAAAACTGCCCGGCAGTTGAAGGGGCACCCTCTCAAACCCCCAAAAATGGGGCCTCTGAGACTAGGCCATTCTGAATGTGGAAGGCCGAGTGTGGCAGAGGGAACAGGCCACAGGAGACTGTCGGATGGTGCGAGGCCTGTGTCCCTTCAATGGCAAAGACTAGGAGGCTGAGCAAGGACCTCCCAGGACATAGAAGCCTAGGAAGCCGGGGAGCGTGGAAGCCAAGGCTTCTCTGTCTGTGATACCCTTAATGGAGAGGGGGGCAGATGGTGTCTCACTGGCAGGCAGTTGCATCAAGTGTGGAGAGCACAGTCATTTTTGATGCAACTGCCCCTTTATGACAAGCCTGGACAGCCACTCTTAGAGCCTGCAAACAGGGACCAGCTAAGAAGATAGTCCCAGTGAGGGCCCATGGATACAAAATGATGGGATAAATAGATTCAGGATGCTGCCAGAACTTCCTAAAGGAAAAGCTGGTTGAGGGCCATGAGACACCAACTGACACCTGACACAATCTTCTTGAAGTGCATAAATAAGAATGGCCATAATGGGTCAGACCAGTGGTCCATCTAGCCCAGTATCCTGTCTTCCAACCATGGCCAATGCATGGAGACATGTGCCCATACTTCATGAAGGATACTGCTGACAGCGGGGAACCACACGGAGACTCTACATGTGGGGTGGTAAGCTCTCTTGCCTACCCAGTGGCCCAAGACTGTGACTGAAAGTTCTTTGGTGAAGTCTTGCAGATGCAAGAGAAGGACTTGCCTGTAGGGGATGACCATGCCTCCATGGCCAGGAAAGAGGCTGGGTCCATGGAGCTGGCTGACACACGAGTGAGAAAAGACCCAGGGGAGGTGTCGGCAACCAAGTCATAGGCCATCTGGCCTAGTGGTTGAGGCAAGAGTCTGGCCTACTTCTTAGATTTGAATCTAGATGGGAGCAGGTCCAAGAGCAAAGTCAAGGGACATAGTTGGGCATCAGAGACCGATGCCTAAACCGAAGGGTTAACTTCAGTTGCAGTCAGAAGGTGTAGCAGAGGGTTGGAGCTGGGAGTCAGAAACCAAAGACTAAAACAAAGGCTGAAGTTACAGTCAGAAGGTGGAACTAAGGGTCTGAGCCAGGTGTCAGAGGTTAGGAAGGAACTGGGGGCTAGACCAGGTGCAAATATAGTCTGAGGCATGAGCAAGGCTAGAGACAGTGGAAGCAGGGACAGGACCAAGTGCAGCTGCAAGCCAAGAATGCGTTGAGCAACTGGACAACTGCTGCTACTGAGACTAAGTATCAGCCTGCAGATTTCTGCAGCCTGGCACAGTCAATCAGACAGCTTCTATTAGAGCCAGCTGCTCTCATTGGGTTGCTAGGAGACTGGATCTGCTGCAGGCTGTCCTCTGACAGTGGAGACTTCACAACATGCATAAGGGCCTTGAAGGGACCAGTGAGCTCAAGACCACCAAACAGGGTCTTCTTGGGGGAACAAAAGGGAGATTCCATCTTGTGCTGGGCATACAAATAGAAAACAGCTTTCAACAGGAAGTAATTGACTGAGAGATAGCACAAGGCCACACTTTGAGTTGAGAGAGGAACGACTTTACTGGTTGGCAAAGTTTGGGACCAACTCCTGTATCCTGCCCCTTTTGGAGGGAGTTATTTTGACTTCTGCACTTGGTACCATGTGCTGGACATCTGGGAAGGGAGAAAACCCTTGAGAGGATTACCGCCAGTTTTGTTGGCTGGGCATTTGCAAATGGGGGAGGGAATAATGCATGTCCTGCCTGGAAAGTCAGTTGGCACTACAAGAGCACTACAAGGGACCCCCTGATAACAATGCCAGTAATAGACTACCCCTTTGAGAGAATCAACATGGATTTGATAGGACTGCTAGAGAAGAGCACGAATGGACACCAACACATACTGGTAATTGTGGCTTATTCAATGCAGTACCCCGAGGCTGCTTCTCTTTGCTCAACCAACATGGTGACCTGAGCAACGGAACTCATGAAGGTCTTTGCAAGGATGGGGAGCCCCAAGGAAATAATAACAGACATGAAGATTAACTTCATGATGAAGAACTCATGTGAACTACTGAATATTGAAACTCTGAGAACAACTGCTTACCACTCCAAATGGATGGGCTAGTCAAACAATTCAATGGGACCCTGAAGGGGATGCTGAGAAAGTTTGTGTCTGAAGACCCTCACCACAGAGATTGCTTGTTAACACCTCTCCTATTTGCAGTGCATGAGATTCCCCAGACCTCAAAGGGGTTCTCATCCTTTGAGTTGTTATATAGGAAACTACGCTGGGGAATCATAGATCTAGTTCAGGAAACCTGAGAGAAGCAAGAGCCCAGAGGTACTGGGCTAATAGAGTATGTTCTACAGCTACAAAAGAAGCTGAAGACACTAAGGGATTTTGCAAAGGAAAATCTCTGAAAGGCCCCAGACTGTCAAGAGCAAGCCTATAGGAGGGACACCAACCCATGTAAATTCCAACGGGGTGACAGGGTATTGCTGTTATTGCCAACTCAGAGTCAAAGTTAATGGCTGGTAGGCAAGGGCCTTTTGAGATAGTACACCGGATAAGAGCAATAGATTATGAGATATAGCAACTGGGAAAGAAGATGAGATCCAGATTCACCACATAAACCTTCTGGTGGCCTGGTGAAACTGTAAGAGCTTATTCATAACATCCTTCCCCCATCAATCCAGAGCTGGGACCCCAGGCTCTGTTACCCAAGGACCCAGATACTATTTCCTTTGGAGAAGGTTTCCAGCCATCTCAATGTACTCAGATGTTGCACGTGATCAGGTCTTTCCCTTCCATGTTCTCATCACGGCCCAGATAAACAGGCTGATTTGTCACCACATCATGATGGAGCCTGGATGGAAGGTCCGGAAGAGCCTACATCCCCTACTCAGAAAGATGTGGGATGTTGTATATCAGGAGCTGCAGGTGATGTTGAACCTCAGTGAGGTATAGGGTTCTATCTCTACCTCACTGAGGTTCAACATCAGAGCAGGTGGCAGAGCCCTATTGTCTTAGTGCTCATGGTGGATAGGATGTCTCAGATTTAAATCAACTTTAGTAAAATGAATGCAATATCTATGTTTGATGTGTATCCTATATCATTAGGGGTTGAGTTGTTGGAGTGATTAGATGATGCAAAGTATATCTCAACCTTAGATCTGACTGAGGGTTACTAGCAGATTTCCTTAACAAAGGGATCTCAAGGAAAAAAGCAGCCTTTGCAGCACCTTTCGACCTGAACCAGTTCAAGACCATGCCCTTCAGCCTTCATGGGGTTGCAGCTGCCTGCAATGGCTGATGAACATGGGCCTGCAACCACACGGCCAGTATGTGACAGCCTGTATGGTTGTTTACAGTTATAATTGGGAGAAACATTGAAGTATATCTTGGTGGTCCTATGGGCCCTTAAAGAAACCAACCACACGGTGAACCTGGCTAAGTGCTGGTTGGGGTTTCATGAGGCAACATAACTTGGATATACCATCAGAAGAGACAAACTTAGGCCTCTAATTGGGAAGGTCCAGACCTTGACTGATTTCCCTATCCTGTCAATGAAGAAACAAGTTAGATGATGTTTGGGTCTGGCAGGCTACTATGACGATTCATACCCAGCTTTGCTATAACACCTTTCACAGAATTAGGCCAGGTCTACACTACACACTTACTTCGGTATAACTATGTCACTCAAAAATCCATACCCCAGAGCGACATAGTTATACCAACCATAACCCCCATGTAAATGCTTTCCCCGCCAACATAGCTACCGCTTCTCACAGAGGTGGAGTTATTAAGCTTTCTCTTGTCGGCTTAGAGCATCTTCACCAGAAGCACTACAGCAGTGCAGTTGCATCAGTGCAGCTGTGCCAATGCAAGTTTGTACTGTAGACCTGCCCTGGAGCGAAGAACACTAGCCCCAAGAAGGTTGCCTGGTCCAAGATCTGTGACAAAGCCATCAGGACCTTGAAAGACTATCTGAGCAAAGAACCGGTCCTCTTCTACCTTGATCTCACATGACAGCTCATACTCCACACAGATGCTTTAGACATAGGGCTAGGGTCCAGACTGTTCCAAGACTTTAATGGGGGAGAGCATCCGATACTCTGTATCCGCTAGCGATTGTTTCTCCCTGGAAGGCCTGCTCAACTATAGAGGAAGAGGCCTTGGCAGCAAAGTGGGCAATACTATCTACTGGGAAATCCTTTCCATTTGATAGTTGACCACGTATGCCTCTGCTGGCTAGGTACCATGAAAGATACCAACCCCTGGCTAATGAAGTAGTATTTGGCCTTACAACCCTATGCCTTCTAGGTGGACCTCAGGCAGGGAAACAAATACCAGAACACAGATTTCTTTTCCCAGGATGGTGGACTGTGAGGCTTGAACTTGGGCACCTCAACAATGTAAGGGGTGTGTGTGATGAGGTGAATAAACCCCACACTGGAAAGAGAGGAATTCAGGAAAAACTCTAGGCTTGGGAAGCCTGCTGGACAAGCTCCACTTGAAGGAGGGGATTAAATAGGAATTTCTTCAGCACAGTAGGGTGGCAGGCAGAGATAGACAGATATGCATTCGCGGCCACAGAGGGGTAACACCAGGAGAGTAACCTCAGGAGGAGAAATGCAGCATGAATCTGGGACTCCTGAGCCTGTACAGTCCTGTGGGTTAGATTGCAAGGGAGAACCGTGAGCCAGGTCTTGCACCGAGGAGGAAAGAGCAGTAGGAAGAGACACCTTCTTTATGGTGCCAAGAGGGCCTCTAGGTCCGAACCTGGTGGAGTTAGGGCCCTGGGTTCCCCTACCAGGAGACGGGACTGCTGTCATAAACTCTAACAGCTAAGTGGGGGCCTCCTCCTGCTCACACTCTTCTTCAGATGGGTGCCTTCCCTTATAGAAAAGAATGTATGCCATATACATTATAAGTAATGTTTTTATATACAGTAGAACCTCAGAGTTACGAATACGTCAGGAATGGAGGTTATTCGTAACTCTGAAATGTTCCAGAACTCCAAACAAAATGTTATGGTTGTTATTTCAAAAGTTTACAACTGAACATTGACTTTATACAGCTTACTATACAGAAGAAAATTTCTGCTTTCCCTTTATTTTTTTAGTAGTTTACATTTAAAACAGTACTGTACTGTTTGGGCGGGGAGTGGGAGGTGTGTGGAGAGGTTGGTCTCTGCTGCTGCCTGACTGTACTTCTGGTTCCAAATGAAGTGTGTTGTTGACTGGTCAATTTGTAACTCTGGTGTTCATAACTCTGAGGTTCTACTGTATTATGAATATGTAAATAATACACACACAGAGTGAGTGCCATTTAGAAACTCAGTTTTCACTGTTCCAGGTTTCTGTGACAACTGTGGTATCTTTCTGTATCTATAATAGAAGATACCACTTTTACCATGGAGCCCTAAATACTGATTTTAATTACTTCTATTCTACATGTGTGTGCAACTCCCTGTGACCCAAACTGTTTGCCATTTAAAAAAAGCAAATTGACTAATAAGTAGGTGGCAGAGCTCTCTAAGTTACGGCTGTTATTTCCTTCTATTTACATTAGAAAATAACAATGGTAGTAAATGAGGATAAAAGACGACATTTTAAAAGTGGAAGGCTGGAGATGTGGAGAGTGGGAGCCGGATTAAATATGCTCCCACACAAGCAGCAGCAGCAGCGCAGAAGAGGCAGCCACTGCGGAGGGTCAAGATTTGGAACTGAGCTGCCTGCACCTCTGCCAAGCCACGGACAAAAGGGAATAGGTAGGATTCTTGCTCCTGCAGTACTTAGAGAGGAAACCAGGAGAATGAGAAGAGCATCTGAGCAGCCACTAACCGAGAACAGTGTGCAGGGAAGCCTATGGCCTGGGAGCAGCCCAAACTGTCTGTCTGTCTGTCAACTCTCACAGAGGAGTGAAAAGACTATTGGGGCCTGTTGAAACCCAGCTGCTAAGAGCTAGCTACATTAAGGAGGCTCAGCCAGGTACTCAGTTTCCCCAGGTTCAAGGATTCTACCCAGAGCAGAATAAAACTATCTAGAGGGGTGGAGCCAGGGGGAGTAAAGCTGAGTTTGGTGGGGGGTGGGGAGTCCAGAAGTGTTTCCCTACAGGCCAGCCCCCTAAGAAACCCCACTGTACATCTAAAATGTCTGAGAGTCAGGTGGGAACTCCATATTTGTGGAGTAGTTTTCAGTGGACTCTGTGGTGCCTTTCCCAAGTGCCTGTCCCATGTGGTCCTGAAGGGTCTTTGGTGCTCTGGGGAAGACACAAGTGAAGACTACCGGGACTGTTTAAGACTCTAAAATATTAGATATATAGAGGACAGATGGACATCTCTGTACGAGCAGGAAGGAACCACAGATTATATGCTATAGTGGATGCTATTTGACTTTGAGATTTGTGGGTTTAATATCTTTCTGGGAGCCAACCCATAACGGCCGTTTTATCAAATGAAGGTTTTCTACTAGGAGAAGTATATTTCTATTTCTCTAATGGCTTCAGGAGAATGGCCTTTGTTCTCAGTAGGGGGAGGCTCAGGGAACTGATCCAGGCACTTTTGGGAAGTAGAAGTGCAGGTGCTGATGGAAAATGTTTTATCCATCAGTAGCTGGGCTTGAATCCTTGTGTCAGCAAGGATGAGCCCTTCTTTGGTATAGGACACAGTTTGACAGAAAAGTGTAGCTCCTGATAGAGAAGGTTTCATGCACACCCATCACTCCTGGTTGGGCTTAGCCTCCTCCCCGCCCCCATCACTACATCCATCTTATGTACTCAATGCATAAACTTTCAGCTCTAATTAGATGGAGTATTTTTCCATTAGAAAATGCTGATTCATTGAAACAAAGCTTTTTGCAGAAGCATGTCATTTTTGACAAAACATGTTTTGAAAGAAAAAAATTGAAAAAAATGTTTTGACATTTTTGGAACATACTTTGAAACAGAAAATCAAAACAGTGACTCCATTTCAATTTAAATTTTTTATATACTATGATATCAGAATGACCTGAACAATGAATCTCATTGTTTCCTGGGACACATCAAAAATTTTTGTTTTGCATTCTGTTTTAGAATGGAAAACAATTGGAAATCAGAAACCTTCCTGAAAAATTAAAAATCTGATTCCCACCCAGCTCTAGTTAGAGTGTGAATTACAGCTGAACATCACCTTAAATTCCACTTTAAAAAAAATTACCTGTTATATAGATCTCTTTGGATCCAGCTCTCTAACAAGTTTTATGTAGATGGACAAGGGTGATGTTAAGAACCATTCGTTACCAATGAAAAGTAGGCCTGTCATGGAAAAAAATAAACCAGACTGAAAATTCAAAGCGTTCTTACTAAAATAATTACGAAGAGAAACCAATCAAAGCTGCATGGAAAATTGCGATGGGAGTGTACTACCTTTGAAAGGCTGGCCAGGAGCTGCAATCAGAATCACCTGCATATAATTAATGAGGTTCCCCTCCCTCCCCTGAGGGCTGACCTGTTTAAAACTGGAAGAGGAGGCAAGAGAAAGTGTAGTATGGAGACTAGAAGATGCATACCTGGCAAGGATGGTGCTTGCTAGCTTGCCTATCTCTTAGAGACTTTTTGTTTGAGACTTTTTGAGTAGCTCAATCCTGGGCTCACAGGTAAGAGCCTTTAAACTGTTGTTCAGGTGCTCCTTTCAGAGGACTTATTTAAAGGGAGATATGCTTATGTTAATTAGAATGTTTGTTTGGCTTCTCCTTGCCTCAGCTGTTAAAATGAATCCATTGCTGCCCCACTGAAGGGGAAACTGAGGCAGGCCTCAGCAGATCCATGTTTTGCTAGACAGTGGTGCAATAGAGCAGGCATAAAAACTGAGGGGAAATTTCACAACAATTGGATGCTTACTTTTAAAGAAAGACAAGAATTCATAGTCTATTTTAATTCCATTTTATAATGCAACTCTAACTATGCAGTCGCTACAAACTGTGTCCATAATGTTATGATATTTGTTTACTCATTTGTACCTAGACTTCTCAAAATCACACCTGCTGTGAAAGGATGGGTGTGTGTGTGTGTGCACCCACCCTGAGCCCAAAGCTAATTAGCCTTAGGAAACAAAACATGCATGAACTTTTTATTGACACAGCTATTCAATCAATCAGGAGCAAATTCTGTTAAATGTCTGAAGAGTTGGTGTGTATGTTTTGTCTGTTCTAAGCCACAACTACAAAGAAAAATGAGATGCATTACCAAAGGAAGAAGTAGGTTCAAAGTATGCCTAGGAGTCATTTATCATAATACAGAGCATAAATTAATAAATGTATGCTTCTAAAAAGCAATAAAAACCTTCTAATTCAATTTTATTTAAATAATAGTTAAATTGCTGCCCCAGTCAACCTCTCACTGTGATATGTGCAGTCTACTAAAATAAAAAGTCTACAAAAGCGGATAAATAAGTTTCTTTTCACTAAATATGTATATGCTATTTGTATCAAGAAAAAAGCCTCTTTATTAGTTAATGCATAACCCTTAGTCACAGAGTGAAAAGGTGCAAAGATTTACCATTCAAGTTCAACACAAAGTGGAATGTCTGAAGTCAGCTCACTAGCCACCTACAATATAGCATGGAACACATGTTATTTTTAGAGAAAATGGACTTTTAAGTGCATCATACAGTTGTGAGGATAGATTCAGTAAACCTTTCAGTGGGATTTTTTCCCACAGAAATATCTACTGATGCCTGTATGCCTTTCCAGATGTCTTGCATATTACTTGAAATGTCAAGACAATACCTCAAGAGAACACTCCAATTTGTTAAATTGATATTTTTAAAATGGTATCAATGCTCGTTCTGTGTAGTAAGTGCTGTTACATCATGCCCAGAAATGCCCCTTTTACTGGCTGTACTTCTAAAAAGAGGGAGGATAATGTAAGAAGGGGGATAGTATTGTTAAGGTTAAGATTTTACCAAAAATAATCATGACAAAAAGTCCTGGAAAGGTTGCAGGCAATAAACAAAAATTCATGGAAGCCTGCGACTTTTACTAAAAATACCCTGGGGGGAGCTACCAGTTGGAGCCCTGCCAGCGGCTGACCACCGGCTCCTGCTTCGGCCCCGGGGGCCGACTCAGCCTGGTCGTGGTGCCTGCTCCTGCTCTGGCCCTAGGAGCTGCTGCTCCTGCGTCCCTGTCTGAGCGCCAGCCCCTGCCCCAGAGGCTGCTCCTCCTGCTCCAACGGTCCTGGGGGCTGACCGCTGGCTGCTGCTCTGGCCCTGCCACTGCTCCTAGGTGCAGATTGACAGCTGCTCCAGCCCTGCCACTGCAGTGGGCTGAGTCAGCCGAAGAAGTCACAGAGGTCCGTTAAAGTCACGGACTCTGACAGAATCGTATCCTTAAATATTGTTAATGGACTTGATTGGGACTCAAAGTTCAATTCTTGGTTCTGCTACAGACTTCCTGTGTCACCTTAGGCAAGTCACATAGCTTCTCTGTGCTGCAGTTCTCCATCTGTGTAGTGGGGATAATACTTCCCTACCTCACAGGCAGTGGCGCTGGAACAGTTTTTGGAATGGGGGTGCTGAGCTGCACCCCTCTTAGCTCTGTCTGTGCCCCTCAGTGCCCCCTGGGGCTGGGAGCAGGGCCGTGACTCCAGGAGGAGGGGATGCGGACAGGAGTAAGATGGCTGTGAACCGCATGCAGGGCTGGTGGCTGGGCGGGACCCTGGGGCCAGGGCAGGCTCTGGCTTTTTTGCCGCCCCAGGCAAAAAAGCCTCCCGCTGCCCCCCCCCCCCCCAATGGCGGGGGGGGCACCCAACCTGGCCGCAGGCCGCTCTCCCCAACTGGCCAGAGCACCGGGAGGAGGGTGGCGAGCCCGGCTGCGGCTCCGCTCTACCCGGCGGCCAGAGCACTGGGAGGAGGGTGGAGAGCCCACCACGGCTCCGCTCTCTCCCGTGGCCAGAGCGCTGGGGGGAGGGCGGAGTGGCAGCCAGAGCGCCGGGGGGAGGGCGGAGTGCCGGCCAGGGCTCAGCTCTCCCCGGCAGCCAGAGTGCCTGGGGGAGGCCGGAGAGCCCAGTCGGGGCTCCGCTCTCCCCGGCGGCCGGAGCACCGCGCTGCCCCCCTCCAGGTGCCGCCCCAAGCACAAGCTTGGTGGGCTGGTGCCTGGAGCTGGCCCTGCCTGGGGCCAGCAGCGGAACCCCCAGGGCTGGCAGCTGAGACCCTGGGCGGCAGGGGGCTGGTGGCTGGAATGCCAGGCGCAAAACCTGGGGGTGCTGCAGCACCCCCCACACCTCTACTTCCCATGCCTATGCTAGTATTTCTAGCTGTATGGTTCCCTGCCTATGCTGTGAATTCCACAGTAAATCAGACTGTCTACACAGGCCTTCTTTGCTTTCTCCTCAGAGGCTGTGAACACTGTCATAACACCTATAAGCTACCAAACAGCCCTTCCTAAGTAAGCATGTTTATTCTTAGTGTATTTTTAAATACAATAAAGGACCCTAAATACATGCTGTTAAACTTACCAGAGACCAACCCCCACTCCAAAAACGATGATCAGTCCTTCAAAGTCCACCAATGGGGTTTTCTGTGGTCATAAATTCATAACAGCTGTTAGCTCAGCTCAAGCACTGCCTGGAATCGTTCATTCTTTCCTTAGTATGGTTTTGGCTTTTGATCTTGTCCTCATGTAACAGGTAATCAGCAGACTAAGGTCACCTCATGAGGGTGAAGCTTCAAAAGGCTGAGTTTTTGCATAACCAGAGGAGGTACACTTGCACGGAACACCCCATAGAGATTTCCTGGGAAATCTCCTTCTCTTGTTTGCCTTGAAAATTCATTCTTGTCTCACCCGTTGTTTAAAATAGTCATCTGAGGCACATAACATTGGCCATGTCCTCCCCCCACAGAGAAGTTATATACAATCCACAATAATACATAAACTTTGCATTTATAATACAGTGGACTTCAAATTTAAATAGATATTTAAATTTAATTCAATAAGATTGCCCAAAGATATTACAGGAAACTGCCATATGTGTCACTATAAGTACCTAAAACAGACAGATCCCTTTGTAACTTTGGAAAAGCCACTTAATTTCTCTGCTCTTCCTGCGAGTTTGGGTTGTGTGAGTGCTTGACAGGCACTCAGATTATTATTGTGATATAAATAGATAGCATAATAAACATCATTCTGAAATTATGATGCCACAGACTACAACTCAAAAAAAAAAAAAAAAAGCACTTCAAAAATACCATGCCGATGCATTTTCACTTCCAGAAAATGAGCACATATTTATGTGAGTCTTGTTTTTACTGCTAAATTATGAATTTCATGTTTTCTGAATAAATTGCTGTGGGTGGTGGTGGTTGTGTGTGTGTTTTTTTTTTTTTTTTTTTTTAAATAACTTTAAGCAACCCAGGTTGGAGTTGCACACGGGTTTTGTTTGCCCTGGAGTCTGTAGCTCTTGGGAAATGTGGTATCAGAGCTAGAGCTTCAGCTCAGATATTTCATGTTTTTGTAATGTGATGATCTTCTGTTATATACACACACAGCACCCCCCAAAAAACTTTCCAACAGAAATGTGTTACTATCTGAAGTAAGCCCTACTACTGAATCTCTCCTACCCCATAACGATTCCAGTCAGTTATACTGAAGTGGAGAATATTTCCATGTATACAGTCCAGGAAACTGCAACTCCAAGAGGATCCTACACCAGCAGTCTCATGAGAAGGCTCTTGAGTCTGTTGGAACAGCTGCTGCCACACGGGGAAGAGCAGGCTCCAAGGGCTGTCTGAAGAAAAAGGTGGGGAAACACTACTATGGGGTGCTTGGATGCTGCAGTGATAGTGGCCATATAAGTAACTAGATAACTATAGAGAAGTAGCAGCTTACATTGTGGGGGAGGAGCAGAAGACCAGCTGGAAAAACTGTTACACCCCTGTCCTCATGGCCAGTTTATTGAAGGTGTTCTCTTGCTCAATGTTCAGCTGTTATCCTTCCACCTCCCTTTTGGCCCCTGGCCATAGGAGCGGCACCCATGGGAGGATATCTATACTTCCAGGAGGAGTAGCAGACAATAGCTCTTTTATCAGCCAACAGTCTAAGTGGTGAAAAAACAGGGTGGAAGGAAGGCAGTGTTGTAGAGAGAGGAAAAGTCATCAGGGACTAGGTGGGAGATGAAACAAGGGGCAGAGCTCCTTGTTGGTTTTGTGGAGTGAGAGTAAAAACATAGGGTAGCATGAGTTAATTAGGAGACCTTTCCAGTGGGTGAGAAAATGAGCATGAGGCAATTCAGAGGTGTATAAGGGGGACGGATATTTTGCATTTGTGCTGGGAATCCATCTGAATATTATGCCACCAGTTATGGGGAGGGCGGGGGATAATATTTTGGGCCAGTTTATTATCTGGTATAAATCTACATAGCTCAATTGACTTCAGTGCAGCAGTGCTGATTTATGCTAAAGTAAAACGTGAACATATACATTTACCTGCTCCAGTACTTCTGAGACACAGGACACATTCTTAAAAAAAATACATCAGTAGAGCATGCAGACATCATGGCTCATATTCTCACCCACTGTTCCAGCCACTCTGTTCAGATGGCACACTAGTCAGATGCATATTTCCCTCATGTTGGAAAACTGATGAGCTGAGATGTTGCCCAGACTAGGCTATAATATCCATTTTAGGATTGACTACAGCATCCATTACTGTCCTATTTAAATATGTATATGTGTAGGAGTTCACAGGGTGGTGGATGCTTTCAACCCTTTGGTGAAATTGTGTCCTTCCTTACATCCACGCAAACCAATTGAAGCAATTCTGTATTTGTAAAGTGTACACCAAAGGTCTACACTTAGATCTGTAATGCCAGGAGCATGATAATCATTTTGCAAGCTACAGTTATAGCCACATGTGTTTCACAATATGTGTAGTCCATTACACTATTTGCAGATGACATTCTATATTTAAATTCCATGATCACATCTTCTAACTATCACATTAAAAGTTGATGCAGATTGAATTAAGATTACTGTCTTCACAATCTTTTTTTTTTTTTTTTTTTTTAGTTCCTTTGTGTAGACTAGATTACACAGCCTATTTACTCTTACAAGTTAGTTATTTAAAATGACAAATGCCTTCATCAATTACATGTTAACCAAAGTCATAAGGAAATTTTGAAATATTTAGTGCTTAGGATATTTTTAAATCCCCAGAAGGCAATTTCATTTTCTTATGGTGAAGAAATAGTGATTATGAAAATAATTAGATAGTAAGGATAATTTAGAAAAATTGTGGCTGATAATTTTCTTACTGTTCCACTATTTATACAGTGTGAATTGTTCACTTGCTCTTATTTTTGATGATTAAAAATTTATCTCTGTCTTAATTATAAAAAAGCAGATTTTTCCCCCTGAAACTAGATAATTGTTTGTTATGAATTGAATTAATCAGATTCAAGACAACTATGGATTGGCATAAAGGAAATATAGAAAGGTAGCAATAACAGTCAATTAAGGCAGTGTGCTGGAAGGCACTGAGTGCATATTTCATTTGGAACCAGGAAGTAGGGCTCCAGATTGAGAACTTGACAATGTTGCTTTCTTAGTTGTTCATAGCAACAGAGGGTCCTGTGGCACCTTTGAGACTAACAGAAGTACTGGGAGCATAAGCTTTCGTGGGTAAGAACCTCACTTCTTCATTCTTACCCACGAAAGCTTATGCTCCCAGTACTTCTGTTAGCCTCAAAGGTGCCACAGGACCCTCTGTTGCTTTTTACAGATTCAGACTAACACGGCTACCCCTCTGATACTTAGTTGTTCATGTAACTCTTTCCTTAAA
>NC_048299.1:212702132-212728735 GCF_013100865.1 Trachemys scripta elegans
CTCAAAGGTGCCACAGGACCCTCTGTTGCTTTTTACAGATTCAGACTAACACGGCTACCCCTCTGATACTTAGTTGTTCATGTAACTCTTTCCTTAAATTTCAATCTGCATGGGGTTGCACAATCCAGATTTAACTCTGAATTTTAGTTTTGAACAAGTACAAAATCTCCAAGTGAAATTCAGTCAGAACTGATGAGTTCCACCTGCCTTTATGTAAAAAATAATGATTTTTACATGGTGTTCTCATAATCATGCAAAATTCATCAACTCAGGTTCACACAAAATTAGATCTATGTTTGGTTCTGTACCCATGTGAGTTTCCAAATGGATTTAAGATGGAGTTCCATGTAGAGCACATTTCAGTAGTGTAATCTCAAAGTAATAGACATGAATCAGGGTTGCAAGGTCTGTCACTGAAAAAAATGGTTGCAACCTCCTGGCCAAACAGATTCCAAGAGGCTATTTTGACCAATGTTAATTACCTAACCAGAACTCCAGATTGCAAGCCTTGGTGACAAATGACACACACATTTTATAAAAGTGAAAAATAAACTCTTTGCCACATTTTCTAGCTGCTTTACCCAGCCTACTGGGGTTCTTAACCCTTTTTGGTCTAGACATTTCTCTTTTCTATGGAAGACATTCTAGGTGGAACCTTGGAATAGTGTCATAGTTCCGAATTTGGGGATATTATCTGCCCTTCCTACATTCAGGATAAACAATACCTAGGACTTCAGACCCACTGTCAAAATGGTAAACTGTTTGATATGGGTGTGTGTGTGTGTGTGTGTATATATATATATATATATATATCTATATCGTTGTTTAGGGAGATACATTGGCATCCTGCTTACTAAAATAACATTTATCATTTTTTGTTAAAGCTAAACAAAATTTCATATTTTCTGATACAGATGATGGGGGAAATAAATCAGTGCTATAGGTTTCATTTCACTTTGCATCTTGAATCTTTTGCTTATGGAGATCTTCTTGTCAATAGTGACCGCCCTCTCTCATTGATTACTTACTTATATTTAACCAAGTAAGACAGACTGACATTTTCTAAGAATTTAAAAACATATGTATTCTAAGATACAATTAAGATGTTTTATTGCTAAAAGAGAAGTTATTTGTCAATGAACATATCCCCTGGCTGACTTCAGCTATAGTCTGTCATGCTGAAAGCAAGCTTTTTTTTTTCTCTCCCCCCCCCCCCCCCAGATTGGAGTACATACGATGCCACTGGCTGTTTTAAATGGATACAAGGGCTTCAATCTGTGAAGTCTCCGTCAAAGAAAGAATAGGGGACACCCATTAAAAAAGACTCTGACATGTGTGCTTCTCTAAATGGGCCTGATGTGAGGCCCTTTTGAAGTCAATGAAGAGACTCCCCCATTGTTTTCCATGGGCTTTGGGTCAGGGCTATTGCTTTCACTTCCTACAGTGGAGTCCTCTTGATTCCTGAATGGATTTTGTAATTTCTTCCTAATTTGTCCATCTTAAATGTCCAACACTGCAGATAATGCATATGAGAAAAAGTTATCTTTATTCTCTCCCCTTTCCCCCCCCCCCCCACTTTCTGGTTAATGACCCTTACCCTGAAGAATATCCTGCTAAGTCTCACACTGGACTATTAGATAGATTTGTGCACAAATGCCAAACAGTGGGATGTCAAAATCACATCCCACATTTGAGATGAACAGCTGTTTAGCTAGAATGCAGAATGTATCCTCTGGTAATGGGGTCAGAAAAAAAGTAGGAATACATGACTATGGAAAGGCAGTCTATATAATTTTATAAAGTGTATCTTAGCATTGATTCTTGAGGTGACATGAGTTCTCAGCAGAGGCTGTGAGCTAACGTTGAATTTTCTTCCTCTTTATTTTGTTTCCTATATTTTTAATTCTCCTCCTCAGAGCTCCTGTTGCAGCTGTAGAAACTGCATTACCAGCTAAACTAACAGTGATTTATCTTTTACATGGTGTCACTAGTTAATGGGCATGATCTGTTTTTACATAGAAAATATTCCAGTTTATCTAATCTGACTTTAAATAGTGGTATACATGCTTGACAACATTCTGATCTTACCTGTAATGTGATTTTTATCCTGCTGCACTTACTATTGCTGAAAGCATAACTAACTTTCTTTTTCTTTAACTGTTAGCCTGGTCATCTTCACATGAAAGAAAAGAGTGACCATTGCTATTGGAATCCTCATGAAAGATTTTTAGATCTTCTTGCAGCAGCTGGGAATAAAAACATTGATTTGTTTATATCAAAGTTTGTGAAATGTTCAGAGAGATGGCTTCAAAAGCTCAAACAGAGGACAGTCCTTGTTGGAATATCTCTCTACAACAGAATCCCTGTCCCACCCACTTTTTATTGGGACAGTCTAGAACCAAACATTCCTTGTTTCATAGATTCTGATCCACCCTCCAAGATAAATCTACTTAGTTTAGAAATTGTGCATTTAAAATTAAATTATGGGGTTGTATGCTTCATAGCTTGTATAGGCCAAGCTTATTGTGCATACCAGGGGCTTCTTGCATCTCTCCATTCTCCCTCATAAGATCCTTGCATGCCATCCTCCCATGCCCCTCTGTTTTAGGGACTCCCTGCAACAACCCCCAATTTCCCCTGCCAGGGGTTCTGTGTGTCCCCCATTACCCCTCTCACCATGGCAGGGTCTTTGCCTGCACATCCATTCCCCTTCCACCCTCAATTCTGGGGTCTCCCAACCTTTGCCGGTGGCTCCCTATGCCCCATTCCCCTCATAGCATTTCAGGATGCCCTATTCTCCACACAAACACACCTAACCAGGGGTCATGTGCATGACCCCTTTTTCCTCTGGCCCAGTTCTTCCCACCACCATTATTCTTTCTGTCTAGGAGATAAGTCATCAAGGGTGTCAACATGTTAAACTGTATTGGGAGGATAGGCAGAGATTAGATAGGAGTATTTTTATGCTGGAGGCAATAATGGGTGTCCATGAACCAGTTATTTGATCTGGGTAGACCATTGCAGGAATACTTGAACCTATAGCTGTGCTAAAGAACTGGCAGGGACTTCACATTTTGGTTTTCCATTTTTCTTACAAATCAATATCTTTCTGGCCATTGATGGCTAGAGCATTCCCTGAAAACTTGGAATTGATCAGATGTGGCATTGAAAAGTAATTGCATTAGACAGACAAACAAATACCCTCAATTCAACAGCATTTCTGTAAGGCCTTCACACCATCATGTCCTTACTGAAAACACTATGAAAATGATTTGTTTGAGGAAGGGCATTCATTTTCAAACTCATGGGTCTTTTTCCATATATTGGTTTAGCATATTTGAGTTATAGTTGCAGTGTTGCAATCTCAGCAGATCTATTTAAGCCTCAATTCAAAGATACATATATTTAGACTTGGATAGTAGCAGATATAATTGATTACTTTTCCCGTACTTGTGTGGAGTTAAAAAAAAAAAAAAAAAAAACCAACATGACCAGAACTGACCATTTAAATCATTCAACATTTTTCAGTGGATGAACAGTGGGACAGATATCTATTTGGCTTGCAGATACAAATTGCTCAGTTAATATTTCACTATTAAAAAGGGACTTTATCTCCAGATCTGAAATACAAATGTGTTCAACTAGGCATAAAGCCTATCAAACTGCATGTTCTTATGCATTTATCAACTCACCACTTATTTACTCTTTCTAGAGTAACTATTAGCTTTGCATTTAATCTGCATAAAGATGCCTTCTTTAATGTTGCTTGATGGCTCGCTGCACATTATTTCAGTTAATATTTATAAAAGTAATAAATAATATGAACAATAGCACTTCTGTTTGCATCAGCTCCCAATTTACAGCTGGAGATCTTTCAACAATAAAAAGTAGAAATGAAATAATACTGTGTCAAGAACAGTCTAAGTAATAGCATGTGGGGAAAAGTTCAGTAAAACATCAACTAGCATAGGGGTTCTTGTAACATATTTTTTGGTGGCCTCAGAGTGTGGCCACCACCTGTTGCTGGTGGCTGCTATGACAATTTTTCCTAAAATACTTAACTTTATGAAAAACAAATGTGCACATTATACATGTCCCAATCATAATAATTTATGTATGTAGGGGTTTTTCACAAACTGAATAATAAAAACAACATGCAGTTGTCTCTACTTCTTTACTGGGTCTAAACAGAAAAACACAAATAAGATGCTTTGCATGTTGTTGCATGTTTTTGTTGCTGTTCCTTTTGCCTTTTAATTTTTTTTGGTAGACTCACTAGCTAATCAGTCTGCTTTCGTGGAAAGTGATATTTGTACATTTCTTAATATTTTTCACAGCAGCAGATGTGTTAATTAGCTGGGAGGCAGTGAAAAGTGATTAACAAACATACAAATGTCATGTTTCGCAAGCCAGGAGACAACTTCAGCTTGGGATGGGGAGGTGGGTAGGGAGGCAGCTGGGGCCAGGGCAATGAGGGAGACGGAGCCCACCACTACACAGCCAAAGCCCAGAGCCTGAGACCCCAGTCGGAGCCGGCCCGGGCACAGCAAGAGCCTGCCTCCCACCACCCTAGGGCTGAAGCCTGAGCCCCACTGTCCTGGGGAAAGTGGGGAACTCACACTGGTCAGCTCCAAGGGTGACAGGGCCCAACCCCTGTTGATGGCCCTGGGGGAGGGGCTGCTGCTTTGCCCCTCGCCCCCTTCACTGCCCAAGAGGCTGTGGCCCCAAGAAAAGCCAGGTGCTGCATTTGAGAAATGCTGAACTAGCAAATCATTTTTAATATGTTCTCAAATAGCCTCCACTTCCTTAACTGTGTGGATTTGCCTCTAAAAAAATGGGGTGCACGCGAAGTGCCTGAACTTCTCAATAAAACCTTAACTCCCCAAACCCCTTAAGACTGTTGCCCCAAACCCAGAGGAGTGTCCATTAATTTCACCTACTGCTCTACACTGTTGCCACTTTAAGAGGTGATATTTTCCTGTGTAGCTCCACATAGCGTCAGTGGGTTGAAATGAGTCATCTAAGCATGGCCTGGTCCTCCAGCGAGTGGGTTCCACCTAGTGAAAGGCTGCACGTGGACCTCTTATCTGCTAGCCTAAAACCTGCAGAGGGGAAATCAAGGGATTACCGCCAGACAGAACCAGAGCAGGATTAAGTACGTTTGCAATGCCCAGTGCCTGTAAATATGGTGCTTGATCTGTTTCCTCCTCGTTTAAATTTCTCTTCCCTACGCTGCGGAGTCTCGCGGAATCCCCCTCAGCGGGAACGCAGCACGGCTCCCACAGCGCCCTAGCAGCAGGGAGCAAAGGGGCTGAGCAGGACAAACGTGCAGACACGGCACAGGCGGGCGGCTCCGGGCCCGACGGCTGGGTAGGTGGCTTCTAACGAGACGCCTTTTCACTGAAGCTGAGAAGGGGAGAGCGGGGAGGATCCGCTTCCCCCTCCCTCTAATGGGCACCCAGCGGGAAAGTGCGCTTGAACTCCGCGAGCTGGGGCGAGCGGTAGCCTATCACTGCGCGGGTTCGCAACCCAGCCTCCGGCCCCGCCCCTGGGCCTGCGCGGCCGCTCCGCACCAATCCTGCCGAAAGGGCGAAGCGGCGCGCGTGTCTGCGGCCGGGGAACGCGGGGCTGGACGTGGTGTAGAGACTTTACTGAGCCCAATGTATTCCCTTGAGCCGGGTACGCCGCCGCTGTGCCAGCCTGCGTGTGAGCGCTTGTTAGTTCTGCTGCCTCGTTCCCCGAGCAGCCTGGCAGAGCACAATTAGCTAATCCCTGCTACAACCACGTCCCACCGTTTTGGGCATGTTCACCAGCACCCCGAAGGTAAGATCTCTCTCTCTGCCCCTCCTTGGTGAGCCCGGCAACGGAGAGATTTCCTAGCTCTGAGCTAGGGCAGGAGAGGCGAGCAATCGGCAATAAACAGGGGTCCCGAGAGCAGCGTCCTTAAAAGATGCAACATATTACAAGCGTCTCAAGCCTTTTCCAGCACAGACCCGGCTTCAGTTATCACTAAGACCATTGCTTTGTCTATGAATGTGTGTGCTTCTGCTCCATTTCCCCTTCCTTTGCCCCCCACTCCTCAAGGGTCCGTGCACCTCGATTCCTCTCGTCTCTCTAGAAATGCAGCCTCCTACATCCACAAACTAGGAGAGGAAAAGGCAGGTATCCTGGGAAGTGAACGGTGTGTCATTGATTTATTCTCACTTTTACTGAGCCGTTAAAGGGGCTCTTGGGAAAGGCAGGATTCTGCCAGATCCTACCATTTTTGGCTCCTGACCCTCAATTTCCTCTGCATAATTTCTCCTACTTCACACCCGGCCACGCACTCTGAGGCATCCCGGCACAACAGCCCTGCAAAATCCCGGATCCACCACTTGGATCTTGTTAGATCCAGCAAATGTGCGCCCAGCACTTCTACCCCGTAAGTATAGAGCCAAGTGTAGGCACTCTGCCTCTACCAACAACAGTCTCGACAAGGCCGCAACCTGACGTAACAGAGCAGCAAATACCCAGATAGGACACATGGGATCCTGCCAGATCATGCCATGTTTTGGCCCTCCAACGTGTAAATTACACACAGGGAACACGTTTAGTTGCGCTTGTTGCACGGAAAGATCCGAGAAGCCAATGCACCACAATGCACCCCTACATTAAAAACCTGGATCTGGATCTTGCCAAATTTTGGCCACGAACCCTAAAATACAGTACAAGCTTGATTCTACTATTCTACCAAGATCCTCCCTGCACTCCCTAAAACAAGTGTCCCTTCCCTATCTCCACAAATCCTGGTATAGAGCTGTACAAACTCTAATTTGGCACCAGTTTACTTCTGGTTGCAACCCCCCTAGTTTTACTACCTAAATTTTAGCACATGTGCAGCTCCCTTAATCTATAGAATCCAGGTCCAAATGTATCATGATGCACCAACACTGCCCCCTATCCCCCCCATCCATACCTCACAATTATATAGAAAGCTGTAAATAAATTTAATCAGTGAAACTGCAACAAGTTAGGAATATGTATTTTAAATGTTAATGATAAAAGCTGGAGACAAACCTCAGATCTGCGATGTTCCATAAATGATCAGCCATGCAAATTATGAAATATGGATCGCTGTTTATCTATTTACTGTCAAATGTAGTAATCAGGGCGTTATTTCCTTAGCAGGTGGAACGAGAACAAAATCAAAGTACCAGAGTCCAAATTAGAAAATAGTCAAGGGTTTCTGAATTATGTGATTTAATTGACAAGGAGCTGGGTGAGGACTATAACGTTTCCCTTTAATATTAAAAAGGTCTCTGTAACTTTAAATGAATCTGTTAAAAAAGCCCTACGTAACTTTTGCTGAATATAGAACTTGATGTATTATACTTTCCATCTGCCAAGGAATAAATACGTGACAAGCTATACAATGGGGAAATACTGCATTTCATGACGTACAGTAAGAGTGGAGATGGTAAAACGGCGTATACAAGCCTAAATTAGCCATTTCTAGCAAGATACAGGTGCCAAAATTAAAATATTTTGATGAAATAGTAGAAGCAACACCTTTTGCTCTGTTTTCAGGGTACAAGTTCTGAGTGTATGGTGAAACTTTGGCAAGCTCCAGATGTGGGATCTACATTTGTGTGGTATTTTGGCTTTCGGGCACATCCGTGTGGATTTTTAAGGAACAACATGAGACGCTAAATGAATTCTGTGTTTAGACAATATAATGTGGAGGTTCCAGGGCAAAACCAGGACCTGTTCATATTCAGTTCCCAGGTTTTATGGTTGATGTGGGAAGCATTGATGTCCCTGATATAGATTTAAGTAGGGTAGGTCAGAAGGGGGTAGTACAATAGAGAAGCCACATTTATTCTCTATTCCGGTGGCAAAGTTTGTACTTGTTCTTTATGTGTACAATGGGATTTTAGGAGGATAGAGCCCGCAGATTGGCTCATCTCTTAGCACCAGGTGGAGGTTGCGACTTCTTGTGGCGCTGTTGCCCTGGGATAGGTGAGGACCAGGGTTGTTTTGAAATAATAGGAATGACTGGATTTTGACTCCGATTGGGCAGTGTAACGTGAGCTTCTGGGGCCCCAAACTGACCGGATTTTGCAGGATCCACTTTCTCCCTCTAGGGACCCAGCTTTGCCTTTTTTTCCCCTTTCAAGCGCTCTCCCCAGCAGCATCAACTTCTCCTAATCACGTGTGATTTCCTTTCGGGGGCTCTCAGGGAACTGAGAAGCCGCCTCTCCGAGCCGGGTCTGAATGTAGGACCGCGATCCCTGTCCTCAAGCCGCACTCCACCATTCAGGGTGCTGCTCCCATGTGATACCCGCACAGGTTCCGGGCAGAGCCCTGCTTCCTCTCTCCTAAATCACACGCTGGACTTTGCAAAGGCGCGGTGGAAGTTTCCTGCTACACGCATTGAGTCCGCCTCTCTCTCTCTCTCTCTGATAGGGTCTGATTAGCAAAGGAGGACTTGACCAGGGACCTGAGAGTCGCTGGATTTTCTCCCGAGCTCCACCCGGGAAGAATGCACTACAGATAAAACCCAGCTAAACCCCGCGCGGCGAATCCTAGCGGGAGCCGACGAAAGGAGGAAGCGACTGAGGCGAGACAAGCAGGAAGCAAGCTGGTGGGGTGGAAGGGAGGTGGGCAGCTCTGGGGGCTGGCAGGGTCTGTCGGTGTGTCAGCTCAACACCAGCAGGGATGGACAGCGCCTCTGGATTCAACCGGCACTGGGACACAGCGCTGCTGCTGTTGCAGGTGCCTATACACCGGCTTGCCTCTCTCTGCTGCTAAAAGGGCGGCGCTCCCTAATCTCTCGCTCCCCCTCCTCCCCTCTGATTTATTTATTTTATTGTTTTGGGTGGACGGAAAGTAACCCCCCTCCATGCAACTGCAAACAGGGACGGTGGCGTCATTCCGCTCCGGAGTTTGAGATCTCACCAGCGACTTCAATACGATTTATTTTTTTTTAAACACAAATAAGAGTGTAACTTTGATTTAAATCATGGGCACTGAGATCGGGGGCCAGGTGAGAGATTTTCTGTATTAAGCCAAATAACCGCGGAGATGTTCCCGAGTGGTTTGGAAATACTTTGGACAGAGCTCTGAGAGGAGATCCGAAGAGTACAAGCTCTGCAACGTTTCTGCAACTGAGAGCAGATCGCCTAACGCTAGCATATTGGCAAGTAAGTCACTGGTTACAGTCCTGATTGCCGTTGTCTGTAAAGGTATTACCTTTATCCCTTTGCAGCTGTTGGTTTGAAACTCCTTGTCTGGCGGGAGGATGGGCAGTGGAGTCCTCTGCAGTTTTAGATCTCGAGGTCTCTTTATTTGAGAGGTTTGTGATAGTGAGAGGGGCTTTATTGCAACCCAGCATTGGTCCAACTCTGTTGAAGGGCATTGTAAACATCCCTTTTATGGCACCTATATGCCTTAGCTTCGCAAGAACAATCTTAAAGAAAAAGCGTGGCGACCACTTGTGCAGCTACAGCAAATGGAAATGATGCCTTATATATTATTAACATATTCTTTTTTTCTCAGTGTTCATGTGTAACTAAATATTGAGAGTCTCTTAACAGAGTGCATTTTAGCAACAGCTCTTGTAGGACAGCCCTGTGTGTGTCTCAGGCATTTATACAATGCAAGACAGTGATTGAATTTGATTTGCATACCTTTTTACTTTTACCCATATCATTTGGTAATTTTGTTTTTCTCTGATGCTCCTTCTCTGTGTGGGTTTTGTTTTTTTGGCTTTTTTTTTAATGTATGTACATTTATTGACCTTCTTCTCATAACTGACATTTGTCACAAAACAAAAGTTGACTCCGGCATGGTTTCGGTTTAACAGGGCATACAGAAAAGGTGTAGTAGGCAAGGTGGCCAGTCCTGCTCCCATGGAAGACCAGAGCAAAACTCCACTTAGGAGGGAGCAGGCCCAGGAGGCTGTAATCTCTTCCTAAAAATTCAGTTGAAGATAGTTTTACTCAGAACTAATCTGCCACACTGCAAAATGCCAGATATCCTGTTCACCTTTCGGCATAGCTAGCGGATAAGCTAGCCAATCTGCCTCACCATATCTACCTCCCATCCATCTCTGAAATTCAGGAGCTAAAGATGTGATTCCACACGGAATTGGCAAACAGCAAACTTCAAAGAGTGTTCAATTATGTTTGTGTTTATTGATTTTCTTAGCATCTTCTCTACGAGACTGAAAACCACAATCTTTTACAGTGACCTTGATGAACATCCTGCGTTAACATGAAGGTTTTACAGAGAAAAAGCATTTACACAGATTTACAGCCAAGCACTGACATTTTGCTTAGAGCATGATCAGTTCCCATGAACATGTGAATTTTAGTAGTGGTAGTGGGGATAGGTAAGTAGGAAGAAGGGTGGTGGTGTATTTACTTAGAGGAATGAACTTTCTTCACTATTACAACATAAATAATACTATGTACCAGCTGCAAGTAACATGGAGGGATTTGCTTCTATAGAAAAGTAAATGGGTATGAAGTAATTCTTGATTTTTGTGTTTTTTTGTCTCATTTTCTGATCAGAAGTCTTCAGTAAATGGAGACAGATACAAAAAATCCCAAACCTTTCTAGGTTAATGCACTTTGATTTGTCATCACTTGTCAACTCTGAGGGTTTAGAAGAGAGATCATTTTATATGGAGCTACCTATATTTTTCAAATATGAGGAACATTAACATAGAGGATAAAAAGGTGGTTATACACTGAACATGTGACTAAACCCACCAGTTTATAGCAAAAGGATGAAATAAGCCTTTCCCTTGTTGGTGGATAATTTACGTGCAGCATGTCTGGGATAAATAATCTGAGATGAATGTCAGCTGTTTGAATACACTTTCAGAAGAGCGTTATATGATTTAGATCTCTGACATGCCGAAGATACTGTGAAGTGTGTAATAAGACTACTAGAACTATTGTTAGCTACTATAACTAGCTAGCCTTTCTTTTAATTGAAATAGTCAGATTCCACTCTGTGTGTGTGAATCCAATATATTTCTAGTGAAGTATACCTATGGGTTTACAGTAGTAATTCCCTCCTCTGTTGCAGAGTGGCAGGCTTTCACTAAGCGTGTGCCAGAGAAATTGTGAAACACTGAAGCGTGCATTGAGCTGGAATTCGTTTAGGGTATATTACTGTGGTCCCTTCCACAGTGAACATAAATGAAGGTTAATGGCTGATTATATAAATGAATGATTTTCCAGAAATCACGTCAGCTCTGCCACCTTAGATGCAAGGTACACAGTGCTTTGTTTCTCTTCCTTTAATTCATGCAATTTAACTTAATGCCATAAAGTGAAGTCATTGACTTCACTTAATCTCTATTTGCCTGGGGAAGAAGAAAAAAACATAATTGAATGATGGGTCATTTGGCTTTTGCAGTATGTTGTATGATTGCTATGAGATAATCTAATGAGATGTCCTCTTCACTGAATTAAAGAAACTGTTACTGTTTATCCCTTCACTTTTTCAGCTATACTACTCAGAAGAATTATTCTACTGCATGACTTAAAACAAATGTTCGCTTAGTATGACAGAGAAAATTATTCAGTTATTTTTTCCAACAAAACTGAAAATGAAGGGGAAGGTTAATATTAGGAGTTGAACTATTCAAGAGTGTAACTAGAGTAGTAACCACATAAAAGAAATGTATTAAGGAATTGATCAAAAATCTCCTTTACCTTTGCTCCTTGACTAGCTTGATAGTCACTTGAACATCTTTCCATGTATATGTAATAAACATTTATAATGTTTAACTATGAAGGCTAAAGTACTGAATGAAAGTCATACACTTTCCCACAAGTTTTATTACACTGGTACAGTAGCCTAGCTTACTTTATGTCTTTTAAATTACAGGTTTCCAAAATGTAATGCATATTATGCTCAGCTTTAAAGTTAACATTTTTATTTTAATACTTCTTGGATAACACAAGTCTCTTTAATGTAGAAGATGGTGATTTGATTCAGGAAGCCTGAAGCACAAACAAACATTACAAGTCCTTCCTAACGTCATTATGCTTGTTCAGCAATACTATTTGCTCATTAGACACTACTTTCATGGGTAGATATAAACTATAAGTGAAGTTGAACATATTGCCAAGCAAGAAAGCTTCATATAGTTATCCAACTCATAAACTCTGTCACTCTTTTCTGCTCATGTTTTGATAAACAAAAGATTATATGTTTTGTGGCAAAGTACTTTCTCCTCCTCAGCAGGCTCAGTCCTTTTTAGCCTTGGAGACACAGGCTTGGGCAAAGCAAATCCTTGTAGGTAGCACAGGGTCCGGCTATTCCTTCCCTCAGTCAGTCCCTTGTGCTTGTTTATCTTCCCTTCTGGGGACAGAGTGCGGCCTTCCTTGCAGGAAGGATTCAGAGCCTTGCTGCTCCTAGCTTACTGGCAGCTTCTCTTACTCTCTCCCCCCTCCCTTCCATGCCGGGAAGGGTTTAAAAAGGTCCCAAGCAGTGGGACCCAGCTGAACCTAATTAGTTCCCTGGTAACCCCTTGCCCAGCTGAACCTTAATTTCCCCATGGTTCTCTCTCCTCAGTGGCTTGGGAGAGGCCTTTTTAACCCCCTGGGTCTGATTACTACCCCCTCCCCCCTCCTTAGTAGCTGTTTGTCCTGGGTTTGCCACATATCCCCCTCACCCCCCCCCCGCTCAACACTACGGGGTTGGGCTACTTGGGTCGGAAAAGAGTGCACTCTTGACAGGCCATCTGCATTGCCATGTTGGGTTCCAGACCTATGTCGTACTGTGAAGTGGAAGGGTTGAAGCGACAGGAAACATCTTGTTACTCTCGCGTTTTTGTCCTTGCTTTGGTGCATCCACTGCAAAGGGGCATGGTCCGTGACAAGGGTAAACCTCCATCCAAGTAGATAGTAGCGGAGGCTTTCTATGGCCCATTTCACAGCCAGGCATTCCTTCTCCACCATGGCGTATTTCCGTTCCCTAGGTAGGAGCTTCCTACTGAGGAAGAGGACGGGGTGTTCATCATCTCAGACCATTTGGGAAAGCACCGCTCCCAGCCCTACTTCAGAGGCGTCTGTTTGTAGGATAATCTCCTTCCCCCAGTCTGGGGCTACTAGTACGGGGTCTGTGCAGAGGGCCGTCCTCAGATCCGCACAAGCGCCTTGGGCTGCAGCAGACCATTTTACTATGTCAGGACCCCGAGCTTTTGTTAGGTCTGTTAATGGGCATGCCCTGGTGGCGAAGTGGGGAATGAACCGCCTATAGTACCCCACTAGTCCCAGGAATGCTCTGACCTGTTTCTTCCGGAGTGGTCAGGGCCACTTTTGTATAGCTTCTAACTTGTTGAGCTGGGGCTTCACCACGCCCCTCCCCACTATATACCCAAGGTACTTGGCCTCAGCTAACCCGATCGAACATTTGGAGGGATTGGCAGTCAGCCTTGCCTTTCTCAGGGTGTCCAGGACCGCTTCCACCTTCTCCACGTGCGTCTCCCAGTCAGGGCTATATATAATGACGTCATCGAGATAGGCTGCTGCATACTTTCCATGGGGTCGCAACAGTTTGTCCATTAGCCGTTGGAAAGTAGCGGGGGCTCGATGCAACCCAAAGGGGAGAACAGTGTACTGATATAGTTCTTCTGGAGTTGCAAAGGTTGTCTTCTCCTTGTCGGCCTTGGCCAGGGGGATCTGCCAATAGCCCTTGGTATGGTCAAGGGTAGACATAAACCGTGCCTTTCCCAATCTGTCAGTCAGCTCATCTATCCTGGGTATAGGGTAGGCATCAAATTGGGACACCTCATTGAGTTTGCGGAAGTCATTGCAGAACCTCATACTGCCGTCCGGCTTAGGCACTAAAACCACAGGACTGGACCATTGGCTATGAGATTCTTCAATGACTCCTAAGGCCAGCATTTTCCTGACCTCTGTCCTAATCTCTTCTCTCTTGGCCTCTGGGATCCAGTATGGCTTAACGTTCACCTTCACTCCAGGCTCCGTGAGGATGTGATGGTGAACCTCTGTAGTCCTGCCTGGCTTTTCGGAGAACACATCCTGGTTGCGTTTGATCAGGCTGATCACTTCTGATCGTTGTTCCGGAGTCAACTCTGGGGATACTCCACCAGGTCGGGTTGGTTGCTTTTAGGGGATGGCGCCCCCAGCGCAACCACCGGAGCTTCTCTATCCTGCCAAGGTTTCAGCAGATTTATATGGTAGATCTGCTCCAGCTTCTGGCAGCCCGGCTGCCGGACCTTATAGTCGACTTCTCCTACCGCTTTTATTACCTCGTACGGCCCCTGCCACCTGGCCAGGAGCTTGCTCTCGGCCGTGGGTATGAGCACCATCACCCGGTCCCCCACCTGGAACTTCCGGGTCGTTGCTTGGCGATTGTAGCTTGTCTGTTGTGCCCCTTGGGCCTTCTCCGTGTGTTCGCTCACAAGGGGGGCGACTTGGGCTAGTCTGTCTTTCATCTGCAGCACATGTTCAACAACGTTTCTCCCAGGGTTTGGCTGTTCTTCCCAGTCTTCTTTAGCCAGGTCCAGTGTGCCCCTGGGGTGGCGACCATATAACAGCTCGAAGGGGGAGAATCCAGTGGAAGCCTGAGGAACCTCCCATATGGCAAACAGCAAGTAAGGCAGCAGGGCGTCCCAGTCTTTCCCATCACGACTAATCACTTTCTGTAACAGGTTCTTCAATGTCCTGTTAAAGCGTTCGACCAGGCCATCGGTCTGGGGATGGTAGACCGATGTTCTAAGGGTCCGTATGTGGAGCATTGTACATAGGTCCTTCATCAGCTCAGACACAAAGAGGGTCCCTTGGTCCGTCAGGATCTCCTTAGGTATTCCTACTCTGGAAAATATCTCGACTAATTCTTTGGCTATGGTCTTGGACGTGGTATTCCGTAGGGGTACGGCCTCGGGGTATTGGGTGACATAATCTAGTACTACCAGAATGTATTGATGGCCCCGGGCTGATTTTTCCAATGGCCCTACTATGTCCATAGCTATACGCTCAAATGGGACCTCGATAATTGGCAGAGGTACCAGAGGGACCCTTAAGTGTGGTCGGGGCCCATGTATCTGGCATTCCGGAGAGGATGTGCAATATCGCTGGACCGCTGCATAAATGCCAGGCCAAAAAAGCCTCTATAGAATTCGATCCAGAGTCTTATCTACCCCTAGATGACCCCCGAACAGATGGCTGTGGGCCAGATCCATTATGGCTCTTTGATGTTTCCGTGGGACCAAGAGTTGTTGTATGACTTGCTCTTGGACCTGGACTACTCTGTATAGCAGGTCGTTCTTAATCATGTAATATGGCCCCGGGCCCTTAACTCTCCCCTCCACGGGGACAATATTTACCTCGACTACTTCTTTGAGAATATTGTGGTATATGGGATCATTGGCTTGATCCTGACCAAAATTCCCGCGTGCGGTCTCCATTTGTCCAAACTCGGGGGGCGGGGGTCTACCTCCATCTCCCCCTCGGGGAAAGCCCCTGGGGAACCAGGTCCGGCGATAGGGTTGTTGATCGCCGACCCAGTCCCACTGTCAGTCGAGCCCCTTCTTTCCCCTACAAACGTAGACTTCTGGCACTGGGTCAGGACCCTCGTCTTCCTCCTTTTATCCGCTCTCCGTTCTCTCCTAGTCTTCCTGGACTTCCCCGGCGGGGAGAACAAATCCTGGCTAAATTCATGGAGGGCCGGGAGAGGGTTAACTATCGGGGCCACACCCTGGGTCCCAGGGTCATTATTTTTTTCTACCTCCTCCCCAGGGAATAGGTATCAAACCCCGGGAAGTCTCGTCCGATAAGGACAGGGTAGGGGAGGTTGAACTACTCCCACCGTCAACCTAATGGGGTTTCCGAGAACTTCTATTTTTATGGGGATGGTTGGATAATAGTTGACAATCCCCATGCACACAGGATATTCCCGAGCATTTGGCCCGGGATAGTTGGTCCTGCCCGACCAGCTTCCTTGAGACTAACGTGATTACACTTCCCGAGTCTACTAAGGCTGTGGTCTTTATACCATTCATCTTAACTGGCCTAGTGTATCTATGAGGGACCATCGCAACCCCGACTAGACTTATTAGATCACATGGTCCCCCTATATCTCCCAGTTCGCATTGCATAGGCTCTCCTAGATTCGGGCATTGGGCAGCGATATGCCCCAATTCACCACAGGCATAACATCGGTACCCCGTTCGGGGCAGCCCCCTATTTTTCGGGCTGCTGGGCTTTATTTCTCGAGTCTTTCTCCCCCAGTCCTCAAATCTCTCCGGGACCGCTGGCTGCGCTTCCGCCTCCTTCCTCCCCTCCATTTTCCAGCCTGCAGAGACTGGTCTCCAATTCTGGCGCCTTCCTTCCCCGGTGGTCCGAGAAAGTTCTTGGGCTGCTAAGTGTCTCTCTACGAGGGCAACTAGTTCATCATATGAGGAGGGATCATTTTGGCAGACCCACCCTCGTATGCCCGGCGGCAACCCCCTCATGTACCTGTCCAACACCGGGGTACCTTCTCCGGCCCATGGGCCTCAGGGTGGAGCCACTTCCGGGTGAGGTGGATCAAGTCAAATAGCTGGGACCTCGGCGCTTTGTTGTCCCGGTACTTCCACTCGTGGAAGCGCTGGGCCCTTATGGCCGGTGTCACCCCTGACCTCGCCAGGATTTCTGCCTTCAGCTGCGGGTAATCCATAGCTACTTCTGTGGTCATATCGAAATAGGCCTTCTGAGCCTCCCCACACAGAAAGGGAGCCAGGATGTCTGCCCACTGGTCTTGGGGCCAGGCCTCCTGCAGTGCCGTCCTCTTGAATGCAAGGAGATACGCCTCTATATCATCATCCGTTGTCATCTTCTGTAAATAGTTGCTTCCCCTGGGGCCGGTGCGTCAGTGTGATCAGGGCTTTCAACTGGTTCACTACTTCATTCAGGGTGGCTCAATCTTGGGCCACCTGGTTCATCAGCAATTGGTTTGTCTCCTGTTGGACACGTACTGACTCTTGCTGGGCCGTCATCTGTACTCTGGTAGCCTCTTGTTGGGCCGCAGTGGCCTGAATCAACGCCTTCACTACGTTCTCCATTTTTTTTTTTTTTTTTGGTGATTTACCTTGCCCTGAGATGGCTTGCCACAGCGCCTCACTACATCCCACTCCTGACACCACATGTGGCAAAGAACCTTCTTTTCCTCAGCAGGTTCAGTCCTTTTTAGCCTTGGAGACACAGGCTTAGGCAAAGCAAATCCTTGTAGGTAGCACAGGGTCTGGCTATTCCTTCCCTCAGTCAGTCCCTTGTGCTTGTTTATCTTCCCTTCTGGGGACAGAGTGCGGCCTCCCTTGCAGGAAGGGTTCAGAGCCTTGCTGCTCCTAGCTTACTGGCAGCCTCCCTGCTTCTCTCTCTCTCCCCCCTGCCTTCCACGCAGGGGAGGGTTTAAAAAGGTCCTAAGCAGTTGGAGCCAGCTGAACCTAATTAGTTCCCTGGTAACCCCTTGCCCAGCTGAACCTTATTTCCCCCTGGTTCTCTCTCCTCAGTGGCTTGGGAGAGGCCTTTTTAACCCCCTGGGACTGATACCCCCCCACCCTTAGTAGCTGTTTGTCCTGGGTTTGCCACAGTTTATAGATTTATTCTCAGTCTTCCTCAATCATGCAGCACTCAGAATGTACAATTTCCAGAGGCTAATAACTTAGCACTACTCCTAATGTCTCAAGTACTGGGAAAGCCATTTTTCTTTTAATGCCACTTCCTAGCAGTCATGGCTAGGTTTCCTGCTTGCATGCATTTTTAAGAGGAAGAAATGGTAAAGTATATAGTAGAATTCCAAATGAGATAAAATTAGTAAATAGGGGTCTTCACTTCAGATTACAGGGTAGAGGAGTAGGAAGATTGAGTCCCAGTTTTGCGAGAGTCCATCTTGCACCCAGTTTCTAGTCACAGTTTGTTGACAGCATTCATTGTGTAAATGTTCCCTGAGTTTCTTGACATGGGTTGGCAGCAAAAACTGGCATCAGAGCCAGCTATTTTTGCTACTCCTCTATGCCATATCAGAAGAGGAAGGGAGAAAACTATCGTTGTCTACAATATTAAAAAAAAAATTAAACAAACATAGGTTGTAAGCATGTGAACTATCCAAAATATACAGGAAATACAGTGGAGACTTCTGGTGGTAACAACCTATTAATACATTGCATGTGTCTGTGTGTAAAGTGCATATTATATATAATTACTAACGGGGCAATAATCCAGTGGCATTAGTGCTAAATCAAGATTGGACTGCCTCCACACTGTTTCTTGGGTTGGTCCCAGCTTTTCATCCTCCGTAACGGGGGTTAAAGGCCCAGCACCAACTCAACCTACTTATGCATAAGCTATGCTATGTCTGAACAGCTCTGCCTCTTTCTTGGTCTTTAGGGAGTCTGCATTTGAGAGGGTAGTTTGTGATGAACTATATAGGCCCTTAATTGGTCACTTAGCTCTAGCAGGTGTGTCCCCTTCAACAGTCACCAAGAGAACTGAAAAACATAGTTGCATGTTGAGACTATGGAGACCCCAGGAGTGGGGGTTGTGGGCAGGGCTGGTTTTAAGGGCTTAGGTCCCGCAGTCTCATTGGTAAGAGGGAGAGAAGGTAGGACATAGCCCAGAGTCAAGATGATCAATCTCAATTCCATTGTTGTGTTCCATTGTAATTAGTCCTTAGTGTGTACGATGGTGTTGGGCAAGAATATAGTATTCACTGTATGCTGATTAATGCTTGGATGGTAGTTAGTAATGCGTTCACTTTCTATGACTTGCTCAAAGATGAAAATAACCCAAACCTGGTTAAATGACACTGGTGGACTAGTTTTGCCAATGCTGATTCCAAACAGGTATTCAGGACACCATGGACAGAAGGATAAACTGATGGGTTGTGTATGGCTGCACTGCTGCTTGCATCTAGCATGATATGCTGGAGCTCTTCCACCCCAAAAGTGAATCAAATACAGTATGTCCATTTTATGAGAGTCTTGGTATGGAGCTAAAATGTAACTGGTGTTTAGTATACCAATTGCCACACTGCATTGTAAAATCCCTACAAGACTGTTGACGTTCCTCACTGGGATGGTACTATATGGGCAGTGGGGCTGATACTGCTTGATGATTTTTAACATCTGCCTTGATAGCTTAAGATTTCATGGTTGATCTAATGACCATGGATTGTTGGCTCAGTTTATATTGCTAGTAACATTCTTGATTTAATGTTTGGGTCAGGATTAGAGGTGAGGAACTGAAAATTGTAGCCATGTGGTTTGAGTTGAGGTGCTTGTTTTGATGGTGCACTTTTAGAAGCTAATGGACCCTGATAATTTTGGGAGTGCTCTGAGGGGGCGTGGGAAGAAGAATATTGGTCCTCTGACAGACCTGTTGATTGGTTTTTGCTCAGTCACCATCAACATGTTTTGTTTCAAGTAATGGACAGTTTGGATTAACTAAACTGTCTTCATTTTGTAGCTGATACAAATTCCTCCCATTTGTAAGGAAATTTCCTGTCACATTGTTGATAAAATTTAATTGACTTACATTGAATTGTATGTAAAGACCACGTCAGGGAAAAGTTATTGTTTTCTTAAAAAAATAGAGAGACTGTTCCCTTAATCATTTTTTCCTTCAGCTGTTATATTAAACTTATTTAATAATGCATGGCTATCTATAACCAGGAGCTACATGACTTTATAATGTTTGCATCATTTTCCTTTCCACAATCAAAGTGATTCTGTTCAGATGACAGAGTCCAGGCAAGATAGTAGTAATCCCTTGACTCACGTTTTTTTCCTTCTTTTGGAGGGTCTTGTCCTGTGTCTATTGAAGTCAATTACAAAACCTGCAGTGATTTCAGTTAGAATAATATTGAGTCCTGTGGGATGTTTAAGATTCATATGTTTGTTGTAAAATTGTTACAACGTTTTGTTTTTCAATAAAACATTGCCATTGTGGCCTTCAACTTAAAATACATAATCAGTTTTTGTTCATTTTCTTCTTCCCGAAGTAATTAGCACCAAAAAGTTGTGTGCACCAGCATTACATACCTTAGCAAAAATCATGCAAGTCTCACAATATTTTGATGGACTTTTGTAGCAGCTGTTAATAATGAATCATATGGTTAAGCTTCAGCAACACAAATGGGCATTGATTTTCTTTGGCTTCTTTTTGAACCTAAAGAAGTAACACAATTAGAATTATGCCCATAAGATAATTCACTCCCAGATCTTCATATGATTTTGTGTAGTAGAAGAAAGATAGCATTCTCCAGGAACAGCTTTAGAAAGCTGATCTAAGTTAATCAAATGTTCTTCAGGTGAAAGAGGATGGGGAAATATCAATTCTCCAGTGCAGAGGGGCTATAGACTCAGTTTTCATCACATACAGCTGTCTTCCTGTGCCCACTCCTAGTTTTATGTTAGAGCTGTATTTACATAAGTAGACTTCTGAACAGCACTGTGGTAGCTGGCTATTGGATTTCAATATAAATCTTCACAGTGTTTTACTATAATGCAGATCAGTTGTTGTTTAGTATTAAAACTTACATCAAGCCATGCAGTAAAATCTCCATTGAAATCTAAAGGTATTTCTTTGTAAAAATCGGTGGCAGGATGTGTCCCTGTAAAATCCCGTAAATCTTAAATACATTTTGGAGTCTCTCTAGTCAAAACGCTATGGAGTCTGTTTTATTGTTCTTGTATGGAATGACTTTGAGAACACTGGGTCAATGTGTGTGCGTGGGGGGTGGGAAGAGGGTGCATGTATATGTATGCACACACATAGATTCTAAAGAGACATACTCTCTTCAAAGCTACCTTTAGACTTTGCACCATTGAGAAATGGATTTAAAAGCACACTTGAATCATGTGGCTCTTTAGGAACCAAAGTGCTGATGTACTTTGAATGTGACATGTTCATCTGCCATAGAGGAGAAAATCGGTATCCATATTCCTGCTGGCAAACTAAGGAACAGTGTTGGTTATAGCTGTGAAAATAAATATTCCCCTACCTTTTCAGCAGAAGCAAGGTTTTATTAAATATTGTGACATTCACAAAATGATCCCAGTGGGGAAAGCTTATTTGAACCCTGCCAGACATTTGTAGACAAGTTGTATGAAAGTCACAACCTTATGTAAATCATTATCACCTCTCATTGCCCATCAAATCACTAGGGTTGGAAAGGACCTTATTGGGTTATAGAGTTCATCCCTCTCCACAAATAGAGGATTGCTTTCTGCACCAATGTTTTTAATCTTTTAGCTAGTGTGTTCTTAAACATCTGTAGTGATGTGGCTTCAGCTACTTCGGTTGGCAAGTTACCGCATTAGTGCAATGGTTAGTTTTTTCTCCTAATGGTTAAATTAAATCTTCTCTTGCATTAATTTTGGGCCACTAATCCTTATGGAATAAATTTCCCCCTTTGCCACAGTAGCGAGGCGTAAGCTGGGCCCCTCTGGTTTCTGCCCCTGCTTTCCTCGCAAATCAGTCAGGGATGCCTCAGGTTGATGCAAACACCGGTGCTCTTTATTTACAGCTGTTTCCCACCACCGCCACCTTACTATCTATGTACAGGTTTTTCACAGCCAAACTTTGCCAGAAACAGACCAGGCCAGCAACAGACTAGAGGCCCTGGCCGAGGCCCTCTCTGTATCTGGCCTTTCTCTTTCTATCTCCTCCTCTAGCTTCCTTCCTCCCTACCTTTATATCCCCTGGCTAATTAGGCTGGCAGCTATTTCTCCTTGCCAGGCAGGGTCAGGGCAGTTCAGCCAGCCCCAATCCATTCCCCTCAATTGGGCCTGGAGTTGCAGGGGGCTGATTAAGCACTCCTTACTCGGCACCCTGTCACAGCCACATTAAATAATCCCTTCCCATCTTATGGTGTTTTTCATCTCCTCATAACCAGTGATCATATTGCCTGTTTGTTGTATTTTTTCCAAGCCTTAAATACCACATTTTTTTTAGATTCTCATAATATCTCTCTAATCCTTCTCACATTTTTGGAGCCTAACTCATTTATTATTGTCTTATTTTTTGTTTTTGTTTTTGAATAGCATAAAGCCCAGCTCTTAGTACTATAAATCTGGTATTCCATTTATCTCCCTGTTCCTAAACATCATGCTCTTTCACATACCTCCTACTATAGCTGTTTAATTTTTTCCAGTGACATTGTGTTGTGATCTTTATATCTAATTTGCTGCTCACTAACATCACCAAATTCTTCTCTGCATTACTCTTTTCCAAGATACAGTCTCCCATTTTGTATTTCTGCTTAGTGTTATATCTCTCCCTTCATTTGTTGTCTGAATTTATATTAATAAATCATCCCATTGATATCTTTCTCCTATCTGATTCTGTAATGTCTACCATTGCTAATATGATTAATGTATAACACTCTGCCTAGAGTGTGAATATAGATATTAAATAATACTAAGTCCATTATTGATTTCCTTTGAAACCATACTTAATATTTCTCCTCAGTCTGATTGACATTTGTAATTATTTTTTGTTTATGGTATGTCAATCACATTATGTAGCCATAGCAATGGCAATTGATTTAGGAACATCTATAGGCTCGTGGGAAGCAGAAGGGCTATTGGAAAATAGGAAGGAATTAAATGAGAGTGAATGGTTTGGGGCAAGTCTACCACTAGCATATTTCAGTGCCCATGAAATGAACAGCAGTCTATCTTGGATGAACTATTAATGAAATGCATGCTGGCTTGTCTTTCTGTTGACTTCCATTGACTTCAGTGAATATTGGATCAGGCCCAAAGTGCCCATACTACCTTGATTTAAATGGAGTTTTGGCCACTTACACTAGCAGTCAATTTGTCCTTTAAGTGGTAAAATCATAATTGTTGGAAAAAGCACCTTCCTTACCTATACACAAAGAACACAAATTACTTCCAGCTTTCAAGCATGTTGTGCAGCTTAATCTCAACTTGAAAAAAATACAAAGGTTTCAGTAGTTCGTAGTAGGTGGCTTACAGTTAAATGTACATGGCTCATGGACAAGTACCATTAGTCACAAAGGCAAATATGGCAGCTGGCCCTAATCCAGTGCCTATGAATCAGGCCTTCAAGTGGTCCTCCTTACTCATGGACCCAGCATTTTCATGATGAATACAACAAAATATTACTCTAAAAGAAAATCCCATTAAAATGAGCTATAGGGAATTGGTGGCTGGTTAAGAATGGGATCAACACAGGGACCTTTTAGTGAAAGATCTGTCTTCACAAAGTATTCTGCATTGTCACATAATGCAGGTTTACTGTGTCATGGCCTATAATATGTCATAGTACTATACTAGAGCTGGGCAATAAATTATTCAGTGATTTAAAAAAATATTTTAAAATTATTGCATGTATACGTGAACACAAATATATGTGTTAGACACACCAAATGGCCCAATTTTATGATTCAGTAGCTTAAAATGTTCTGCAGCAGTACTTTACAATTCATATAGCTTTCATTCAAATTCACCAGCTTTGATATTTCAGCCTGATGACTATAAAATTCAATTCTAAGAAACAAGACAATTCACAAAAGCAATTAAGCACATGCTTAAGTTCCTTTGACTTCATTGAGACTTAAGCACATGCTTAAGTGCTTTCCTAAATAGGGATGCTTTCCTGAATTGGGGAACAAGGGGGCAAATCCTGTATGCACTTACTACTGGAGGTAGTGCCTACTGCCATGAAATCTAATGAGTTTCCTTATGGTTCTAAGTGTTACACCTACTAGTAAGTATTTTCAGGATTGGACCCTAAATTAGCTTTATATTTACAAAGTCCAAAAGACAATAATTTTGTTTAATTTATCTATCAGAAAAAGGAGTACAAGAGAAATTTTGGTAGGCTACAGAAATTAATAAAATGAATACCCAAACTGAACAGACCCTTCTGAGGCTAATTTCACCAGTGATGCTATCTCTTTAACAAACTGCTCCTCTAAGGGCCGAATACACTACTCTAGATCCACACCAGAATGCTTTTTGATGGATGTAAGGTTTCTTTCAGGGGTGGTACAAATCCTGCCCTCTACTGCAACTTTGCACCACAGTGGAGAAGATGTCATAGCAAGTCTCCCTTTGAGCAACAGCAGCAAAGGATTGTAACGCCATATTGAATGCATGCTTGGCAAATATTCCCAAACCTACTGATGCACTGTGATCCCAATGGGGGCAAGGCCTGATGGCTAGGAAACATGGCAAGGCCCTCAACTGGATAGTGCACATACTCCCATCAGCAGCTGTGCAGTAGAGGAGTGCACGTTGGTGCCATTGCAGAGTAGCAGTTGTGTGAGTCCTGCAATGGGATACAACTGCCCATATTGTGCCCGCAGAAATGCTCCTGTGACTAGCACATACTTTGCACATCTCCACTCCCTTGCCACCTTAGCAACTGCAGAGCTCCACCTCAACTGTGCATCCTATAGGTAATATGACACATTATCAAAAGGAGAAAAAGAATTATGAATCCCTACCAAGAGCCTCTAGGCTCAACTGATAACATTTTAAACAAAGAGCCCATTTCTAAAAGCTTTCTTTATATTTGGGACATGATTACTAGATGCAGCTACAGCCTTTAATGGCTTATTATAAAGCATGTTATAAAATGCATTAGTAACGAACATTTAACAGATGACAAGCTGTTAAAAAGTGTTATAAAATATAGATTACTTTGTTAAACCAACATATGTTTATGCTTAATGCCTGAATTTCAATTATCAAATAGAAAGCGTGTATAAGGTGTTCTAATGACACAAAGTGATAAGGGATGAATGCTGCTGTGATATCGGTCTGTTCTTTCATTTGCTCTGTCTACTATCAAATAATAGCTTCCCAGCTAACTAGGATTACCTGGAAACATGCAGCTACACAATAAATTCTTCATGGTTCGGTAATGGTCACAGGACTCCGACCCTGTAGCTGCCAATGGGGGATCGGTTTGAACCATTTAAGTAGTCTGTGTGGGAGGAGAGGGAGAGTAGAATGAATTTGCTTTTGTGTTCTTTAAGCTGTGACATAGGGAGGGTGTGTGAGTATGGTGGAAAGGAAGAGTGAATTGTTGAATTTCTGGGGAAGGTGGATGGAGTACTATTTGAAGGGCAGGAACATGCTGTTAAAGAACCATTAGGACTGTTTTTGGTGGGGAATATGGAGTATATGTTGTTATGAAGAGGGAGGATTTTGACTTGTGAATATTGTTAGTTTAATATTAATTCAGTTCCAGTAAACTTGTTCGAGGAAACTGTATATCAAATGGAGATACATTTTGGTTTTCAGCTTTCTGAGATATTATAAACCTTTCTCAAATATTAAATGACCATAGCTGCCAGCATCTTTTTTAATGAATGCAGTGAGCTATAGTTATATGAGCTCATCCAAATGCAGCATTACAATACAGCGTATTTGGTCAGATTGTACCTTTCTTATGAAATCTCTTCAGGTACCCCATGGGACTGAGAGAACTTGACAGTAATGTATATACTGAAACAGGTTTGCTACAACATTTCTAACTGAGTTGTCTAAATAATATACCATACCTACAGAAACAGTGATTTTGGAAATCGTGAACTTCACAGCTGGCTCCCTATTAGCTTTTAAAAAAAAATTAAGCCTCAAAATTTGAGAGTTCTTCTTGGTTCCATATTCACTATTTACAGGTCTACATAGAAAAATAAATGGAAGAGATAGCAACTTTCTTAGATGACTTTTCTTTGTTTTTTTCCATTTGTTCAGATACTAGTAGCACAGAGTTTGGTTGTCTTTTCTTTTTTCCCCCCTCTCAATTGTACATAGGCATCTATTGGGCATGGAAATAAGTGTCTTTTCAGTTTTCAATTGGGTCCAGGTCATCTTTGTACTGGGGTTGCTTACACTGATTCCACTGCTATAAAGATACCATAGGGCTGGTTGATCCAGTCTTCAGGGGATTTTACTGACATACGGGACTTCCTCGGTTGGCATATCGCCAAAGCGTTCCAGCCATGCCCCCAAATATCCCTGCTGTGGGGAATCCTGCAGTGATGCTGCTTCTTACTGGCTGTGTAGGGAGCGTAGGGAGCTAGGTATAAGTTAGGGCAGCCAGGTTAGTGGAGATGCAAAGGTTGTATAAAACCACCATGCTCCACCCCTTCCTCCACACATCTACCTCTCTGTTTCTACCCCAAGCTAAGCTTCAGCACAGGGATAAATGAGGCCTGATATGCACACCAGTCTTTAGAGCATATTCTCTACATTGCTCAGAAAAGTGGGTGGAGCTATGACTTCTGCTATGCAATTCTAATATTCCTAGAAAAATTATGGCGGTAGCGTTCTTTCCAGTTGAAGAGCTTGAATGAAAACAACTTAATAAAAACAACTCTAAAAACAACTTAATAAAAATGAATAAATTATGATAGGTAATTAGAGGCATCCCTATCTTCACTTCTCAGAGCATGGACTAGGACAGGGGTCGGCAATGTTCGGCACGCGACTCGCCAGGGTAAGCACCCTGGCGGGCCGGGCCAGTTTTATTTACCTGCTGACATGGCAGGTTCGGCCGATCGCGGCCCCCACTGGCCGCGGTTCGCCGTCCCGGGCCAATGGGGGCGGCGAGAAG
>NC_048299.1:212729049-212843399 GCF_013100865.1 Trachemys scripta elegans
TTACCTGCTGGCCGCGGCTTCTCGCTGCCCCCATTGGCCCGGGACGGCGAACCGCAGCCAGTGGGGACCGCGATCGGCCGAACCTGCCGCGTCAGCAGGTAAATAAAACTGGCCCGGCCCGCCAGGGTGCTTACCCTGGCGAGCCGCATGCTGAACATTGCCGACCCCTGAACTAGAGTCAAAGTCAGATGAACATAAGCCCTGCAACAGAGAGATAGTCTTCTGGTCTAGCATTCTGGTCCTATAATAATGGTACTATCTGACATTCACAGTATTTCCAAGCCCAAACACTCAAAAATAATGAGTAACTTTTAATATAATAATATTTTTTAAAAACGGAAAGCTGAGATTCTCATGTATGTGCAAGTCTCCTGGAGTTGAGGCTTTAAGAAAATTGCCAAATATCATGAAACTGTTAATGAAGTTATGAGTTGTGTGGCTTAAAGTTAGGCTTGGCAAAATTTTCAGTTTTTATAATTTCAATAGATATCAATGTTTTTAAATTATTTAAATTTATTTTATCATTTTAAACTTTAGTTTTAAGCATTTTTGTTTTATCATTAAATTGTCACAGTTTTGGGAAATTATTGGATGGTGGGGTCAGACAATTAATGACAGTAAACATTTAGATTCAAAAAGTTAAAGCTTTCAAATGATTAAAACACAACTTGTCAACATAAAATGTCAAAATATGCATTATAGATATAGTTAAATCAAACTCTGATTTCTCAAGCAGCAGTTTCTTTCTTTCCCTATCTATACATTTCAATTGTTTTTGATAGAAATATTTTTGTCAGTTTGTGTGTGTATAGAGAAATTGGTAGTTACTGTTCAAAATCGAATCCTTTCAAGCCTACTTATAGTAATGTGTTTGTGTTTGTAGGTGGAAGGAAGATTGGTTAAGGAATTGTGATTGGTGGTAACAATACTATCTTATTTCCTCAATCAAAAATCCTACTTAAGCCTCCAGCGCTTTTTCAGATCATAGCAGGCTTCACATATGACCCGTTTCACTCAGTCATTTATGCAACTTTCTGCCTTTCACCAAGACTAACAGGCTCTTCTTCTGCAGTAAACCCAGTTTTCATTAGTCTGGAAAGTAAGAGCCCATTGACTTCTTCTAACTAGAGCTCAAACAGTAATCTTTAAACAGGGCAATTGTTTCTTTTTCACACTTTCCTCAGAAAAGTTATTTTATACTGTTGCACCTTTTGCCCTGAGCAGGTTGCCAGTATTCAGGGCCTTGCTGGATTGTTTCTGTTACAAAGAGAAATTGATAGTCAGATATGTCTTTGGTGCAATCCTGTTTATTTACAAAGTAAGTACACAAAGTCCTGTTTTCCTGAACACAGTAGAAACAAACAACAGCCGGCAGCTTCCATGCTCAGAAGTACAAGTTTGTGTTTCCAGAGAGTACGGTATCTAAAAAGTTATTTTGGCTTTCTCTCAGGGCTACTTTCACCATTTCTTCTCTCCCTTTCTGCTGTTCAGTCTCACTCAATCCCCTAGTTCAGGGGTTGGCAATGTTCGGCACGCGGCTCGCCAGGGTAAACACCCTAGCGGGCCGGGCCAGTTTTATTTACCTGCTGACACGGCAGGTTCGGCTGATTGCGGCGCCCACTGGCTGCGGTTCACCGTCCTGGGCCAATGGGGGCGGCGAGAAGCGGTGCGGGCGAGCGATGTGCTGGCTGTGGCTTCTCACCATACCCATTGGCCCGGGACAGCAAACCGCAGCCAGTGGGGGCCGCGATCGGCCGAACCTGCCGCGTCAGCAGGTAAATAAAACTGGCCCGGCCCGCCAGGGTGCTTACCCTGGCGAGCCGTGTGCCGAACGTTGCCGACCCCTGCCCTAGCTCCTGCATTTGCAATGAGTCCCTAAAAACCCTTCAACCCACATGGCTTAGCTTCTGATTGGTCATGCTATGCAGTCCATGGGTTTGGCTTCCTATTGTTTCCAGCTATCACTATATAAAGGGGCATTTAATTGTTTCTTCCACTTAGGTATTTTGACCATCTTTCTTACAGACTATCAGTTGGAATGAGTCTGTAATTGTCTGTAGCTCAAAGACCAACATGATGGCTATCATTAACCTTTCTGCATAACAGCATTATAACACTGGTAGTGCAATCCCATAAAATTCTGGAACCAGACAAAAGTTTATAAATTCTTTGGAGCAGGGACTGTCTTTTTTGGTATATGTGTGTATAGGGCCAAGCACATTTGGTTCTTGATCCTAGATTGGGGTACTAGGTGCTACCGCAATACAAATAATAATAATAATCCTGCAACTGTACAGAGAGGAGCATCAACCCATTAATAAAAAGTTTGGCTTGATGTGACCTTTATTCCTGTCACTCATTGCACCTACATTTTATATGGAGAATGTGTTTCTTCTTAAATCCCCATTATGTTGAACTCTTGCTTCTGAGCCAGGTTTTTCTTCAAGGAAAGACAAAACATAATTGTAACTCCAGACCTGTAGGTCCTTATGGCTTTTTAATGCATGGATTTAATTTTAGCATTAAATTTATGATGCTCTCATTAAACTTTAGTCAATGTTTCTATTGCAACCTCCTGTTACCGGTTTATCACTTGGCCATAAAAATATACTCCAGGGAAAATCGTGGTGTGTGTTTTTATATTCAAGTAATCCACTAGTCTTAATAATAATACATTGCTAGTAACTTAACAACAGTCTTTATTAGATACATAGTTAACATATATGAGGAGCATCTTAACTCAAGTCAATTTCTTAGTCTAACCTAAAACCATCTGAGGTGATGTCTGTCATGCTCCTTTTTGAAATATTAATTAATGGTTTATGATCTGTTTCTGCCAGTACAGATCTAACATATATAAATGTGATTATTTTTTTTTTTGGCATGGAAAAACCAATGCCAAAGCCTCTTTCTATTTGAACATACTGACATTCCATTTTTAATATAGCTCTAGATGCATAAGCAACTGGTTTCCCTAGATCACCATACTTTTGTGTAGAACTGCTCCTAGACCTTGTTTGGATGCATCTGAAAACAATTTTGTAAATCTGTTACTATCAAATAATTTTAATACTGGAGCTGTTTTTATTAGTTGCTTAACTTGCTTAAATTCTTGTTGATGTTGACAGTCCCATGTCCATTGATTGATAATTTTTACAGAGTAAATCCCTTAAATGTGTTGGTGTTTTTTTCTGCTAAGTTAGCTATGTATTTGCCTACAAAATTAACCATACCCCAAAATTTCTGCATTGACTCATCTTTTGGGTAAGCAATATTATCAACTGATTGTATTCATTGTGGATCTATCTGTAATCCCTGATGGGTCAGTTTTTCTCCTTGAAAGGTTAATTCTTACAATGTAATTTTATATTTATTTTTGATTTAGTTTCAATCCTGCTTCTGTTTTAGTTACTCTGATATCATGCTCTTTTATAGTTATTTCCCATATTATTATATCATCTATGTATACTTATGTGCCATCTCTATTTTCAACTACAGGTATCTTTTGTAATGCTCTGTGAAATACCTCTGGAGCCAAACATAATCCAAAAGATAATCTTTTAAAACAGTAACATCCAAACGGTGTGTTAAATGGGCATAACAACTGACATTTTTGCTCAAATGGTATTTGTCAAAATCCATTTGATGCAGCTAAAGAAGAAAATTATTTTGCTCCTGACATTTGTCAAAATATTTCTTCCCTGATAGGTATTTTAAAATGTTCCCTTTTAATATACCTATTTTAATCTTTTAGATCTAAACATATATATAAGGATCCATCTTTCTTTTCTCCTATTACTAATGAATTCATCCACTCAGTCAGCTCTTCCACTCTTTTCATTATATCGAAATTAATCAACTTTTCCAATTCCTTTTGTACCATACCTCTTAACGCCAAGGATATCTTTCTAGTCGCATGTATAACTGGTTTCTTTGTTTCATTTAACTATATTCTATACATTGTATCCTATTTACTAATGCAAGTGAATAACTCTCTGTAAATTTGTGTTCTGTTTCCAGCGTTTCATAATCCTTAATAGTCTGCATTCCATCAATTAGATTTAGTGCTAAACATGTTTCTAAACCTAAAATAGAAATACCTATCCCTTAACCACTACAAATCTTATGTTTTCTAAATTATCTTTAACTATGACCTGTAATTCACAAATACCAATAACAAGACATTTTTCACCACTATAAGATTGAAAATTGATATGTATTTGTTTTCTTACTAGAGGTTTTACTTTTAGACATTTTTTTAATCTTAGAAGAAATTCACTTGTGCTCCTGTATCTATTACAGTATCTACTAATGGAACATTTTATTTTGTATGTAACTGTCCAATCCTCCTTGTAGTTCAGAGTGACTCTGTTTCAAAATAGTCAGAAACAAATTTTCTTCATTTGTAATGTCAGCTCTGTATTCCTTATTCAGTAACTTCTCTGAGACGTTTGAATTAAATGCATATTCCGATGTTTTTGCAGACTTCTCTATTTATAGATTTTTGCAAAATGGTTCTGTTTCATGAACATATGACAGGTTTGACCATATGCTGGACATTGTCTAGGCTGGTGCCTCCTTCCACATCTAGAACATTCTTTCATATGCTCATATGTTTTAACTTTAATACTTTCACTCTGTTTCCTTCCATAGACTTGGTTTTTTACCTTTTCTTATTAAGTCTATATTCATGTCAGTTTGTTTTCTTTCTAAAATGTGCAGTTGTTGATTAAGTTCAGCAATTTGGTAAATTCTCACTGCTTTTTCTGGATTTACATCTGGTGGTTCGAATGGTTGGCTACATTTACTCATCACAATTTGATATTCTATCAGTGAATCAGATTCTGTAAATTACATGTCTAATTTCTTACCTTAGATCTGTTAAAAAAAAGTCTCTTCCTCCATTTTATTTCTTGAGTGTAACTGAACTCTTTCAAATGTTTTATTTCTTTTTGGTAAACGGTATTCCTCAAAAGTTTTTTTAAGGCAATCTGACAGATAGCTCATCTAACCTTAAGTCCAAATAAACTATATAATGAAATTGCTTCAGTGTCTGCAATATTGGGGGAAAAAAGCAATCTTATGCTCATCTTCCTTATGAGTATATTCCGATGCCCTCAGAAATAAATCAGATTCTTATTTAAATGTTTTCCAATTTTCTGCAAAACTTCTTGACATTTTTAGAAAAGTGGGAACTCTTAATTGATCCATCTTTTTTCATTCAAACTTATTTGCAATACACTGGATAGCCCCAACTCTGCTGCTGGACATCTGCATGAATTGTTTTTTACCTATGCAGGGTGTTTATTAGTTAATTAGTTTGTTCTTTGAGATTTTTGTGTGTGTGTGGGGGGGTATGTTTATTAGGGCATGGCTACACTTGCAGATGTAGAGCGCTGTGAGTTAAACCCACCTTCATAGAGCGCAGTAGGGAAAGTGCTGCAGTCTGTCCACACTGACAGCTTCAAGCACACTGGCGTGGCCACATTTACAGCACTTGCGGTGGCATTGGGAGCGGTGCATTATGGGCAGCTATCCCAGCATGCAAGTGACTTTCAAATGGGGGAGGGTGGAGTGTGACAGGGAGTGTGTTGTATGTATGTAGGGGGAGAAAGAGTGGGTTTTTGGGGTGCTGAGAGTGTGTCAGCATACTGTCTTGTAAGTTCAAACTCCCCTCCTGCCACCTCTCTCTCATTCACTCAAAGCAAAGAGTAAATATTTGCTTTTTCTCGGAGCTGATAAGCAGCCGGCTTTTCTGAAACGGAGCTTTGAAAGGGCATTTCCGCAATCCTGCAGCCGATTTCACAACAATGACAAGAGCGGCCACTTGACTTAAGGGGATTATGGGACGTTTCCGCAGACCGATCAGAGCGCAGTAAAGCAACATCTCGTTCACACTGGCGCCGCGGCGCACCAGCGGGGGCGCAGCAAACGTTATTCCACTCGCTGAGGTGGAGTACCAGCAGCGCTGTAGCTGTGGAGTCAGAGCACTCTATGTGCCTTGCCAGTGTGGATGGGGAGTGAGCTAGGGCGCCCGGGGCTGCTTTATTGTGCTGTAACTCACAAGTGTAGCCAAGGCCTTAGAGTTATCTGCCTCTCACAATCCCTCTCTAAACTCCATTGCAAACTCTGCTGCTCCTGTTCACTAGCTCCTCTTATCACTTAGGAGCTGGCTTTTTAAACGCCTGTGCTCCCAGTTAGCCTTTAGATCTAGTTGTGATCAATGTGAAGTGTGTGGTACAACCAGAGAATATACTTCATGAGTACAGCATGGCATAATGGATATACTATAGTATTCCATCAATTTGGATGGATGTTCTTTAAAAACTGTTGCTGAGACTGAGGGGATTATTTCCCCTATTCAATAAATGGGCTAAGAAAAGCTATAATCAATGACACCAGATGTTTTTCAAAAAAACCAACCCTTTGGTTGCATGAAAGGGTGAAAAAGATTTTGCGACAAAATTCTGGGCTTCTCAGTTTGTCATTATCCCATCAAAGAGATTAAAATAATTTAGAGCTTAGAACATTTACACCGGAGCTGTCCAACACAATATCTAGAGACACTAAGGAGTCTTCAAACCTCATTCAAATGCACAGCAATAATATTCCAGAACTCCTATATGTAACTAAACATTTCATATCATTTATACTTTTTGCTTCCCTGTAGTTGACATACCATATATACTTGTTCATAAGCTGATTTTTTTTTTTTAATAAAAAAGGGAAGCACCAAAGAAGGGGGTCGGCTTATGAACGGGTATAGCGAGGGAGAGGTGGGACACAGCCCCCCCCCCCAACAGAGGGAGCAAGGAGAGGCAGTACAGCCAGCAGAACCAGAAGGGAAGAGGCGGGGCCAGAGTCTCTCCACTTCTGGCCACGCTGCTCTCCCCCCAGCCTCCAAAGCAGCTGCAGCTCTGGGGCTGGCAGGCTGCAGCTGTGCTGCTCGGCCCCGCCCCCTAGAGCAGGCTGTGGCCGCCCCGGCCCAGCCCACTGGAGCACACTGCGGCCGTGCCACCTGGTCTGGTCCGCCAGAGCAGGCTGTGGCCATGCTGCCCAGCCTGCTGGAGCAGCTCCAGCCAGGCCAGAGACATTCTCCCCTGGACCTCCCCAGGAAAGGTGGGAAGGGATGAGATGGGGAGAGTGTGGGGGTCCCAGGCTAGGAGTGGGGTCATGTGGGGGGTGATTACAAGGGTTACTCCCCTGACTCCCAGCTTCTCCCCCCACCCCCTAAAAAAATTTCCCACCCGTTGCTGTCCCGGCCCGTCAGGGTAAGCAGCTGGTGCGCTGGGACACTTTGTTTACTTAGGTTTACCTCCGTGCCTGTGGATGCTCAAGGTAAACAAACCATCTCGGCCCACCAGCGACTTATCCTGATGGCCCAGGAGCCAAAGTTTGCTGACCACTGTATTATAGAGTCAGCTTATGAATGGGTTATAAAAATTTTCCATTTTTACTTATCCATTTTAGGGGGCGGGGGTTGGCTTATAAAGGAACCGGCTTGTGATCGAGTGTATACGGTATGTCCCTCTTCCATGCCAGATTTCCAGTCTTTGTAAACTGTTAACAGATCTCATATTCATAAACAGTGGCCACACCATTTCGTACTGTTTAATTGTCATGCCAGTGATGTACAGGATTATATAGTGAGATGTTTTTTGCCTTGCTCATTGGAAATATAAAATGTCCCCCTCTGAGCTTCACTGTTTTGTTGATACCCAGCACGCTAGGATTATATTTCACTACTCCTGTATTTCTGGAAAAAAAGAGTTCCTGACATTACTATATTGGTCTGGAGTCCTCAAATATGTATGTAGTGCTTTTGAAATTTAAACATTTTATTCAAAAGTTATTTGAATTTTTAAGCCATGGAAAACTGGCATATTTTGTGGGTTGGCTTCACATATTCTGCTGGTTTCTGTGCAAATGGAAGGCTGTATGTTCTCTGCAGGTGAAAAATTTCCCCTTTGAACTGGGGAGTGTTTGCTACAGAACGGTCAGAATGGTAAAAATCAGAATTATGCTTCTGGCAACATGTTACTACTAGAGCTGGGCAAATAACTGAGTGTTTTCAGTTTGCTGACTTTTCAAAAAAAAAATTGGTTTGGGTGAAACCAAAACCAATTTTTTTCAGAATTTTCAGTTACTCAGAAGTCAGAAAAAAATATTTTGCATAGACTGAAGTTTCTTTTTTGTTATTTTGAATAAAAGCAAAGGAATTGAAGGGCTAAATTCACAACAATGGAGAAGGAAATGGTGGTGTTCTCCTTCCACCCAAGGTTGTGGCGATTAGGGCACTCACCTGGGAGAATATGGGTTCAAGATCCTCTATTAGCTATTCTGGTGTTGATCTCTCTCTGTCTCTAATGTTGAGGCTCTTCTGCTTTGTTCCCCTGCTCTCAACCACTAAGCTACATAGTCATTTTCACTACTGTTTTTCTGTTGCCCAATGACTATTCAGTTATTTTATATAAAGTGGAGCAGCTTCAACAGGAGAGACTGAGAGACACCCAGCCCTGAATAAACTACAGCAGTGGTGGGCAACCTGCGGCCCACGGGCCACATGCAGCCCGTCAGGCTAATCCGCTGGCGGGCTACGAGACAGTGTTTACATTGAATGTCGCAGGCACGGCCTCCCGCAGCTCCCAGTGGCCATGGTTCACTGTTCCTGGCCACGGGGAGCTGCAGGAAGTGGCGTGGGCCACAGGGACGTGCTGGCTGCCACTTTCTCTGGCTCCCATTGGCTGGGAATGGCAAACCGCCCACACTGGGAGCTGCGGGCGGCCATGCCTGTGGATGGTTAATGTAAACAAACTGTTTCATGGCCCGCCAGAGGATTACCCTGACTGGCTATGTGTGGCCCGTGGGTGGCAGGTTACCCCCCACTGACCTATAGCCTGCAGAGTAGAGCACTCACCTGTGCAAAGGAGACCTGGGTTCAAGTCATTGTTCAAGAGTTGGGTTTGGAACCTGTCCTAACCACTGGGCTGTTGCATTTAAGGTGGAGGAGGGTGCCTACAGTGGGTTTGTGAATGGTGCCTAAATCCCCTTGTGACTGTAGCCCAAGAAATCTACATTTCATTTTGAGACTGTTGAAAAATGGTTCATTTTGACATTTTGGGAAATGTTTTTTGTTGTGACTGAAACAATTTGTAGAAATCAACACACACTCACAAAATGCATCCGAAGAAGTGGGCTGTAGTCCACGAAAGCTTATGCTCTAATAAATTTGTTAGTCTCTAAGGTGCCACAAGTACTCCTGTTCTTCTTTTTACTCACAAAATGATTCAATCAACCTGAATCTGCATTTTTCAGTGGAAAAAAAAAAGTCTCTGAAAAATTTCACCGAGCTCTAGTTACTCCATGTTATAGACTCATAAGGAAAAGGACATTTTACCCTGAATCAAAGTTGGGAATTATTAAAAACACTTGCACACACAAATGCTTGTGATAGAAAAATAAAGACTTTTTCAGTCCCTGCTCCACAACTTTTGACACATGCACAGTATTGCACAGATCGACATTGGGAGCAAAATGGAATCTGGGAGAAACCACATTGCAGAAATATAAAAGGTGGTGAAAAGATATTTAGTTCTTCTTTGATAACTCAGATGTTATATGTATTGGGCCTCTTCCACTCGGTTCCCCAAGAATTCAGTCCAACTCCAATCTTGTCACTGAGGATCCTTTATGGGGCATACAGCAAAGATACGCTGACTCAAGCATAGGGGGTGGGTATAGGGCATACCACACATCCAAAGTTACACAGCAAACCTCTTTCTTTATAAACATTTATGTACTGCATTTACAGCATGTTGTATTACATGTTTTGGGTTTGGCTTGGTCATTTTGTAGGAACCAATCCCTGTACAGCATGCCTGACTTACTCTTTACTTCAGTTTACCTTCCAGGTTTATCTTGTCCATTGAAAATGGTTCCCTGGGTATTCTGCCTTGTCATGGGTTGTATATACCCTATGCTGGCCTCGCAAAAAGAGGTTAATGCAGGAACTGCAGGCCCATACTGATTGGAGCCTCACAGTAGCTGGGAGAATAAAAGAGGTGATAAGCAGGGGGCAGAGGAGCTGCCAGAGGAGCAAGCAGGCTGGAGAAGGAAACTCTTACCAGCAGGTTGCTGAGAAGCTGCCCAGAGACAACATCCAGAGAAGGGGGACCAAATCTACAGCTTGGAGAAGCCTACAGGACCAAGGGAGGTAGAAAGGAACTCAGAGCACAGCAGGAGTGGCTGCTGAGGTCTGATTCTGCCTCCCTGGTTAAAAGGCCCTGATCTGGAACCCAATAGGGCCTGGGTACCCCTTCCAGCCCCTCTGAGAGTTAAGAACTGTAGTGGTTTCCAGACCACGCGAGTACAAGGGCCAGCCTGCACACCCCAGTGGGACTAAGCTTAACACACTTCATAGCCCATAATAGGGCTATCATGGAGAGACAGGCTATAGGATCAGACTGATGGCCTAGCCAGACTGAGCAAATGCTGTACGACGTTCCATCTGACCAAAGGGCGTGCCATTGCCTCAGCACACCAGCTCAGGCTCCTTATTTTAGCTAGTAGAGACACTGTTTCCAGCCTACAGATCCGTTTTCTTCCCTAATCTTGTCTCCCAAGAAATTAGGTCTTACCCATATCCAGTTGCTCATGTCAAGCCAGGCCTACAATATGACGAGAGACTGCTGGCAGGGAGCAGAAAATAAGACTTGAAAGGGTAAATATGAATAAAGAATTAGTCCTCATGCAATTACTTACACATTAAATGAGTGCAGACTCCAAAGTAAAAGGTTAATGCTCTACAAATAAGAGGACTAGTCTTGAGCAAATCTCATAAGCACATCAATCTAAATAAGAAATAGGAGCATACTGTTTTAGGAATACGGTTATTGTATAAAAATACACACCGTCCATCCATGTCCAGTAAGTGTCACACTCCTGTGGTAAGGTCTTACATAAGGTGACCTAATAGTTTCCTTTCTCATGTTTTCCATCCTCTCCCCCTTTGCTAGCCACTCACTATGCTTTGCATTCAGCTGGGGAAAACAGGCAGTTGGCTTTTTTCTGGTGACAATGTCAGCAACTTGTCAGGACAAAATGAACAAATAGGCACTTTTATGTAGTGGCAAAGGATGTTATTTTGTTTATAGATTCATAGATTCTTAGATTCTAGGACTGGAAGGGACCTTGAGAGGTCATTGAGTCCAGTCCCCTGCCCGCATGGCAGGACCAAATACTGTCTAGACCATCCCTGATAGACATTTATCTAACCTACTCTTAAATATCTCCAGAGATGGAGATTCCACAACCTCCCTAGGCAATTTATTCCAGTGTTTAACCACCCTGACAGTTAGGAACTTTTTCCTAATGTTCAACCTAAACCTCCCTTGCTGCAGTTTAAGCCCATTGCTTCTTGTTCTATCCTTAGAGGCTAAGGTGAACAAGTTTTCTCCCTCCTCCTTATGACACCCTTTTACCTGAAAACTGCTATCATGTCCCCTCTCAGTCTTCTCTTTTCCAAACTAAACAAACCCAATTCTTTCAGCCTTCCTTCATAGGTCATGTTCTCAAGACCTTTAATCATTCTTGTTGCTCTTCTCTGGACCCTCTCCAATTTCTCCACATCTTTCTTGAAATGCGGTGCCCAGAACTGGACACAATACTCCAGCTGAGACCTAACCAGAGCAGAGGAGAGCAGAAGAATGACTTCTCGTGTCTTGCTCACAACACACCTGTTAATACATCCCAGAATCATGTTTGCTTTTTTTGCAATAGCATCACACTGTTGACTCATATTTAGCTTGTGGTCCACTATAACCCCTAGATCCCTTTCTGCCATACTCCTTCCTAGACAGTCTCTTCCCATTCTGTATGTGTGAAACTTATTTTTTTCTGCCTAAGTGGAGCACTTTGCATTTGTCTTTGTTAAACTTCATCCTGTTTAACTCAGACCATTTCTCCAATTTGTCCAGATCATTTTGAATTATGACCCTGTCCTCCAAAGCAGTTGCAATCCCTCCCAGTTTGGTATCATCCGCAAACTTAATAAGCCTACTTTCTATGCCAATATCTAAGTCGTTAATGAAGATATTGAACAGAACCGGTCCCAAAACAGACCCCTGCGGAGCCCCGCTTGTCATGCCTTTCCAGCAGGATTGGGAACCATTAATAACAACTCTCTGAGTACGGTTATCCAGCCAGTTATGCACCCACCTTATAATAGCCCCATCTAAATTGTATTTGCCTAGTTTATCGATAAGAATATCATGCGAGACCGTATCAAATGCCTTACTAAAGTCTAGGTATACCACATCCACAGCTTCTCCCTTATCCACAAGACTCGTTATCCTATCAAAGAAAGCTATCAGATTGGTTTGACACGATTTGTTCTTTACAAATCCATGCTGGCTATTCCCTATCACCTTACCACCTTCCAAGTGTTTGCAGATGATTTCCTTTATTACTTGCTCCATTATCTTCCCTGGCACAGAAGTTAAACTAACTGGTCTGTAGTTTCCTGGGTTGTTTTTATTTCCCTTTTTATAGATGGGCACTATATTTGCCCTTTTCCAGTCTTCTGGAATCTCTCCCATCTCCCATGATTTTGCAAAGATAATAGCTACAGTCTCAGATACCTCCTCTATTAGCTCTTTGAGTATTCTAGGATGCATTTCATCAGGCCCTGGTGACTTGCAGGCATCTAACTTTTCTAAGTGGTTTTTAACTTGTTCTTTTTCTATTTTATCTGCTAAATCTACCCACTTCCCATTAGCATTCACTATGTTAGGCATTCCTTCAGGCTTCTCGGTGAAGACCGAAACAAAGAAGTCATTAAGCATCTCTGCCATTTCCAAGTTTCCTGTTACTGTTTCTCCCTCTTCACAGGGGCCTACCCTGTCTTTGGTCTTCCTCTTGCTTCTAATGTATTGATAAAAAGTCTTGTTTCCCTTTATTCCCGTAGCTAGTTGGAGCTCATTTTGTGCCTTTGCCTTTCTAATCTTACCCCTGCATTCCTGTGTTGTTTGCCTATATTCATCCTTTGTAATCTGTCCTAGTTTCCATTTTTTATATGACTCCTTTTTATTTTTTAGATCATGCAAGATCTCGTGGTTAAGCCAAGGTGGTCTTTTACCACATTTTCTATCTTTCCTAACCAGCGGAATAGCTTGCTTTTGGGCCCTTAATAGTGTCCCTTTGAAAAACTGCCAACTCTCCTCAGTTGTTTTTCCCCACAGTCTTGATTCCCATGGGACCTTACCTATCAGCTCTCTGAGCTTACCAAAATCCGCCTTCCTGAAATCCATTGTCTCTATTTTGCTGTTCTCCCTTCTACCCTTCCTTAGAATTGCAAACTCTATGATTTCATGATCACTTTCACCCAAGCTGCCTTCTGCTTTCAAATTCTCAACGAGTTCCTCCCTATTTGTTAAAATCAAGTCTAGAACAGCTTCCCCCCAGTAGCTTTTTCAACCTTCTGAAATAAAAAGTTGTCTGCAATGCAGTCCAAGAATTTTTTGGATAGTCTGTGCCCCGCTATGTTATTTTCCCAATATATATTTAGATAGTTGAAGTCCCCCATCACCACCAAATCTTGGGCTTTGGATGATTTTGTTAGTTGTTTAAAAGAAGCCTCATCCACCTCTTCCACCTGGTTAGGTGGCTTGTAGTAGACTCCTAGCATGACATCACCCTTGTTTTTTACCCCTTTTAGCCTAACCCAGAGATTCTCAACACTTCCGTCTCCTACGTCCATCTCTACCTCAGTCCAAGTGTGTACATTTTTAATATATAAGGCAACACCTCCTCCCTTTTTCCCCTGGCTATCCTTCCTGAGCAAGCTGTACCCATCCACACCAACATTCCCATCATGTGTATTATCCCACCAAGTTTCAGTGATGCCAACAATGTCATAGTTGTATTTATTTATTAGCACTTCCAGTTCTTCCTGCTTATTACCCATACTTCTCGCATTTGTATATAGGCATCTAAGATACTGGTTTGATCTTGCCTCCTAGTTTTATCCTGACCCTCCTTTCTCTCTGCCAATATAGCCCACACTCCCTCTCATTTCCGACCCATCTCCCAGGTCTCCATGTTCCCCACTTACCTGTGGGCTTTGCTCACCTGTCCCCGTCGAACCTAGTTTAAAGCCCTCCTCACTAGGTTAGCCAGTCTGTGTCCAAAAGAAGACCCAGAATGCCACCACTGCCTTCAGCACCTGAAGCTTGGGAAATAAAGTCCAGCTGCTAAGTTTAAGTCACTCCACAAACAATAGTAGTGAAAGGAATAGAGTGGAATGGAGTAAACCCTTAGTTTCTCAGTAAAATACATTGCTTAGAACCCATGAATGCCATTTAGGGGAACATATGCTGGTCTGTGACATCATTCCCAGCACTGGTAATCTATTATGTTGTTATATGAACAAGTGGTTAGAACAAATTCATGTAACACCTATTACTAGGATCAAATCTAATTATAATTGCATTAGCTGTATTTGAAGTTTTGCCCTGTTCTTTTCCCCCCTTCAGTTATAATGAAATGATTTCTTAAACAAACAACAAAAAATACTAAGTAAACATATTATTTACCTCAGAGGATAATGAATGTTTGGAATCCAGTGCTTGAGTGTAGATAATTATCTTTTTGGCAGAAATAGATACATTCAATGATACCTGGCCTAGGGCCGAAAACCAGCAAAGGGCAAATTTCTAGTTAAGTAATAATGACATTGATCAGATGTAAAAGAGAGTGAGGTCCAAGGTTAATCAAAAGCTGTAATGCTGTTATCTCCTGCACATTTTTTTTCTCTACTGGAGGAATTTATTAGTATTCATCTTAAACTGAGATCTTGTCTTTGACAGTGTAGCTGTACCTGGTGGTTACTGAACAATAATTGACTGTGAAATGGGGAGCTGACATTTCACAGGCAAGGAAGAATTTTGGGCCTGATTCTCTACTGCTTTGCTCCCTTGTGCAGTCACTCAGTCACTTAAGCAGTGAGCCTCCCGGCTGGGTAGATAGCAGTGTGGATGTTGCAGCACAGCGGAGGCTGGGGCTAGCTACCCAAGTTTGGAACCTGGGGTCATGTGGATTTGAAAGCCAAGCTAGTGTGAGTCTGTGTACCTGGGCATGCTCCCAGCTGCAGTGCAGACATACTCTCACACTCATGCATTTTAGTATCTAGCAAAATGTGCTTCAGAACCAAGGCCGGCTCCAGGATTTTTGCCATCCCAAGCAGCAAAAAGAAAAAAAGGAAAAAAAAAAAAAAAAAAGCGATCGCGATCTGCTTTACCGCTGCCGCTTCAGTCTTTGGCGGCAATTTGGCGGCTGATCCTTTGCTCTGAGAGGGAGTGAGGGACCCGCCACTGAATTGCCGCCGAAGAGCCGGACATGCTGCCCCTCTCCATTGGCCGCCCCAAGCACCTGCTTGCTGGGCTGGTGCCTGGAGCCGGCCCTGTTCAGAACAATGTGAATGCACACAAACCCCAAAAAGTCAAACCCCATTTTACTCGTGTTGATTTTCTTCTGGCAGATCAATGTAATCCTTGTTGGCCCCATGGTTAACACATTGACTTTGATTGAACCTTTGCATCTCTTGGCTCCAGCAGATCTAGTGGTATTTCTATACTTTGGCTTTTATTTGCATGAAATTTCCAGCACCAATACTGCTGACCCAAGAAGTCCAGAAAAGCTATGTGGTCATCTTCTAGCCAAACTGAATTTTTTGAGGCTCACCCACTGCTCTCCAGATTGGCAGTGGTAGACCTCAAACTGGTCTTCACTCATGATCTTTACTTCCTGAATTTGAACCCTGCCTGAGACCTCAATTAATTGTGATTAAATTTTGAGGTACTGGAATATTTAGCAGTGTAGTAGACAACATCTGCTAAAAAACAATATAATGCTACTTTATTAATGCTTAAAAATATTTTTATTAGTCTGTGTTGCAATCTTTTCTCTCCTGTGATGGTGGTAACTTAATTTGCTAGATTTGTATTTATGTGTTCTCTTTATTATTTAACTCATTACTCCTTTTCTTGCATTCTTTCCTTATCCTGCTTTATCCTGATTTCTGTTTTTCATATTTTTTTAAAAATTGTGAGCCCTCACTTTTTAAATTTTTTTTTCCTTTCTCTTAATTTGTTTTATCTCCTTTCCTTTCTTCCTCTATTTCTCTGCAACTCATCTTTCCACCTTCCTCTAGTTATTTGTTCTGAGCATTGGCAATTATTATAAAAAAGTCATGGTTAAAAGAAGATCCTTCTGTGTTTTATAGAATGATAACATTTCAAAGTGTATTTTTACTAGTAAAACTGCATTGCCGAGTGACAGCCCAAGAACATTAAACAGATGTCACTATTCATTTGACCTTGCGGTACCAGAGATGGAGAACAGAACCAGTCACCCAATACTAATTTAGATTTAACAAGACAGGTATTTAAAAGAACGAAACAAAAACATTCGGTGATCAATAAGGATTGATGTTAAAATTGTAGATCAAATGTGCTGCTTCGCAACCTTGACAATGTCCCTTTATCTTAGTTCCTGTCTTTGCTGCTTACTTCTTATGAGCTTCCAATTATTTTTTGGACGTTAGCTAGGATTTCTTTTGGCTTGCTGAAAAATGTTGTCAGCCAGAAAATGCTTTTTTTCTTTTTACAGCTTCGGTAAGCTCATCCACATGCTTGTCATTACAGAGATGGATTTCTTTTTATTTCATGATTGGTGAGTCTAGAAAGAACGTGCTTTGTTAATACTTCAGTTGGACCACATTGCTGAGGCAAGGTTACTTACCACTGTTAGGTCAAAATGGTGTTCTCATAGACCTTATGTTCTCATAGGTCTTTATGTATCAGTTACTCCACAGGGTCCCTGTAAACCTTGACTCCTGTTTTTTACTGTACTTTTTTATTGTATTCCTGTTTTTTATTGCAAGATCTCCCTGTATGAGACTTCAGTTCCTCTTATTTGCTGTAATTGCACTTTTTCCCATCTACATTTCACCTCATGGCATACAGCATTTGGGTACAGTTTTGCTAACAATACTTAAATATGGAGACAATACAGTGGCATCAGAGTAAATATTAATCATAGTAAAAGGCATGAGACTTACAAACTGACATTGGAAAGACAATTTACATATATTTGTTAGTACTTTTTTTCAATGAAACTTGGTCGCATTTCTGCCTCCAGAACCCTGGCTTCACGGGCAGTGGTCATGAGTGATAAGGGAGCTCTTGGGATTTGTCTTTTTTTCTATTGTTTGTGCCATCTTCTACTGTGTTTGTGTTCTCTGTATGTATAGCATATATTACGCATGGTGTTAAAACCATATGATAAATTCTATTTATTATGCACCTTTACCAACTCTTCTGCATTTTTCCAAATAGCCCATCCCCTGCAGGATATATTCAAATATTCCATACTTTGCAGGAACTTCAGACAGCTGTCATTAAAAGGGTGAAAAAGCCAAAATTATTGATAGTTATTATTTCTATTATGAGAGCACCTAGAGTTCCCAGCTGACATTTGGGGGGAGGGGGAGCAACTGACATGTACAAACACAGTCCTTGTCCTGAAGAGTTTATAGTCTAAAGAGACACGACAGATATAAAGGGTGGAATAGGAAAGTGAGGCACAGGATGAAGTGACTTAATTGAAGTTACACTGCAGATCAGTGGCAATGCCAAGAATTGATCCTAGGTCTCAGAGTCCCAGCCTTAGCCATTAGACAATACTGTCTCTCCTCCCTGAAAAGAGAAAATGTTTCCTTTCTGTCAAATGTAGACTTTTTTTTAAATCTCCAAATCACACTAGTCTGATGTACAGTGGGGGCTGTACCAAATATTTGTAATTATTGTCAGACAGTTATTACTGGGCATATAATTTTGAAAAGGGAAAACATTTCTGAAAATAACCCTGTTACAGCTAAAAGGCAGTGTCTGTTGAATCGATTCTTACAGATTACCCATCAGCTCTAATCTGGACTGATGGCAGTATGATTGTCTGGCTTTAAAGTAGAAGGAATGAAAAATGCTTCCAATAAATATTTTAACACACTCTACAACATTTTAAAAAAATGTTTCTATATCAAACATGTGGTATACGCAAAATACACGATGGTGTTGTATAAAGGCATTATTGGTACATGTTTGGAATGGCCTCTCATGGCTGTGTGGTGGCGGCTGTCCTCTTGGCTGGCATACTGGCACACACACTGAAAGTGCATCCTCCAGAACTAGAAGTATGAAGCAACTACAGAGCTCGGAACAGATTCCCAGCCTCTGTGGGTCAGGCAGAGAACACTCACTGACTAGTGGATTGCATTTGCAGAGTAGCGAGTGCATTTCAAAAACACAGTGTGGGGAACCTTGTACAGCTTCCTGCCATATTTGCCCTCTAAAGTGAGAGGTGTTTTGTGGGAGGTAATGTGGGGAGGAGGCATGACCCTTTCAACTCACAGATGCATGGAAGCAGCCAAAGGAAGGGATGACCCCTGTGTATTGCTTCTTCAGTCAGTCCTTCTTCCTAGCAACATTGTGCTGCTAGGTATGATGGCAGTGATTGAGATCCCTGCAGTTGTGCAGCAGCAGCTGTGTAAGGGATGGTGTAGGAGTCAGTGCTGCTTAAGCTCTCCAAACCCTATAGAATCCAAACCCCAGGAAGCTACTATGAATTGTGGACAGTTAGGGACACATTTCTATTCTTCCCTCCTCTCTAAACTGTCTAGCTTTCTTTCCTGTAAAGGAGGTGAAGGGGAAGATCTGGCCAAGTATAAGGGCTAAATTCTCATGTATACCGTCTTCAGTTTATTAACTTCAGTAGGTTTGCACACAGGGTAAGTCAGAGAGTTTACCTTTGCCTCTTTCTATAGTAAGTTAATGTGCTCTGTAACTAACAATGAACACCTCACTTTCCTTTTTTTTTTTTTGCTCCAATCTTATTCTCTCAGTTCTCTCAGAATTCCATAAGTGGTCATCTGAAAAGCTCTTGTCAGCTCTAGTAAAATAAATAAATAAATAAATATTTCTGTGTAGCGCTATGACATCTTTTTCACCCAAGTAATTTACCGAGCAGGGAAGGTGCAATGAAAGTGTGATTCTGTTGTCCATTCATCTTGGAAATTTATGACAATCTTACAAAATGTTTATTTTACTCCCCTAACATACCCAGGGCCAGAAACTGATCTCAGTCACACCAGTGGAAATCTGAACTAACTCCATTTACTTCAGCAGAGTTACTCCAGATTTACACAGGTGTAAGTGACAGCAGATTCTAATCCTAGTCAGATCATGTGAGACAAAATCTTAGAAGACCTTACATTCTGAATATGTTATAAAACAGTTAAAACACAGTCTATTCAGCGTAAAGTAAGCTGTTGCTAAACCTTGCTGGAAACTTATCTTGAAAAATAGTTTTCACGAAAACATTAAAGTCCCTGTTGTGACAGCAATTTTTCAGTATTATTTTACCCTGTTGATTAGAGAGCTACAAAGTCCATTTTAAATGCTTCATCCTTTCAGTGGCAGTGGAAGTTTTGAGCTTGGTTCTGTTTTATCCTAAAGTAACATTGTTTGATAACATGGTTTTGAGAGAGAAATAGACAGTAATTAAGCTATGGATGTCTTAGATTTCTATACATGTGGTGAAAGGCTCTTTTTCCCTCTCTGCTTAGTTAATAATAGAAGTACAGCTTATTTATTGACACATCTCTCTTGCAGATCTTCAAGTTTGCATGAACAGGTTGCTGTTCTGGTAACACAACCTCAGCATTGTTTAGATCCTACTCATGGTCACCAATTCTTGTCTTTTTACAACTGGAATGTAATCCATCTCAAGTAGTTTTTGCCACTGTTACTTTAATGAGTCATTCAGACATAATTTGTTCGCAAGTTTTGTCTACGCATTGATTTCTGCTGTTATATCATTATTAGGTCTGTGGGTATCTTCATGTGAACCTGGAATCAGCTCTTTTAGTGCCATTTGTGGAAAAGTTAAAGACAAGGAGGCATGAGACCTGCTCTGCACACAAATTTGCACCACTTTAAAGGTGTATTTTAAAACTGATTTGGTTAAACTGGTGCAAAACTGTGCTGCATGTTCTTTTATTGGTTTAATCCTATCTTAGAGCAGTTTAGCTTGAATCAATAAATTTACAGACATGTGCTAAAGTGTTATAACCAGTGTTAAAAAAATGTAAGAATGTCTACACAGGGATTTACACCAATTTGATTAACTCACTTCTAAAACAGATTTTAGTTAAACTTCATTTTGTAGAGAAGGCCTGATTCTCCACCTCCTTGCACTTTTTGTGTTCATATGTACCTGAGTGCAAAGCAGTGTTTAAAAGAGAACAGGATACATTCATGGAGGTTAAGTCCATTAATGGCTATTAGCCACAATGGGTAAGGAATGGTGTCCCTAGACTCTGTTTGTCAGAGGGTAGAGATGGATGGCAGGAGAGAGATCACTTGATCATTACCTATTAGGTTCACTCCCTCTGGGGCACCTGGCATTGGCCACTGTCGGTAGACAGGATACTGGGCTAGGTGGACCTTTGGTCTGACCCAGTATGGCTGTTCTTATGTTCTTAAGTGGGTGTAAATGCTACCATTCAGAATGCATTCGCTTTGCAGTGGTGGTGAAACACGAGCGTTCACCTCAGCCAGCTAACTCATGTTAAAAAGTAACTTACATATTTGCACTAGAGTTTTAAAATGTTCAGGTTAAAAGAGCTTAGCTAACATTAAAAAAAATAAAAATCTATTTTAAAAAAGGTGTCTTTGTTTGACAGCCTTAAAAATGCCAACATTCAAAGGGTTTAGAGTTCTGTCCAGATGTTGGAAGGTCAAGGCTTATCTGGTTAGAACAGATCAAACTTTAGAGCTGCTTGTTTAATAAGGTCACACAGCATTAGTCCACAATATTACATAAACACACTGGGCCTGAATCCCAATTGCCTCACATCGTGTATAGTCATTTACACCTGTGCAAAGTGAATGCATTCTGAACGGGCATCAATGATTCACCTTGGGCAGCTAACAAGAGTTAAAATACAACTTGCCCTGTCTACCCTAGGATTTTATAATGTGTTATATGTGTCTAAATTAAGAAAAGGTAAGATTAGGTTGGAGCTACAACCCCTTAGTTAAAACATAGTTGATAATACTTTAGAATAAAAACAAACAAACATATTTTTATCACAGTTACAACAAGGCCCAGAAGACCTGGGTTTGAGTCTTGGTCACAGTTTATAACTCCACAGCATCTGGAAGTTTAAACACCGGGTTTGTCTACATGGCACAGCAACAGCAACGTGCCAGAGAGGTGTCATTTGTAAAGTCACTAATGTGCTGCACTCTAACTACCCTGTGTTAGAGCCTGCTGGCAGGCTCTAAGCATTACCTAGTTTGCATTCTGGGATGTATTAGGAAGAGTGCTGTAAGCAAGACATGAGAAGTAATTCTTCCACTCTACTCTGTGCTGATTAGACCTCAACTGGAGAATTGGGTCCAGTTCTGGGTGCTACATTTCAGGAAGGATTTGGACAAATTGGAGAAAGTTCAGCAAAGAGCGACAAAAATGATTAAAGGTCTAGAAAACATGACCTATGAGGGAAGATTGAAAACATTGGGTTTGTTTAGTCTGGAGAAGAAAAGACTGAGGGAAGGACATGATAACAGTTTTCAAGTACATAAAAGGTTGTTACAAGGAGGAGGGAGAAAAAATATTCTCCTTATTCTCTGAGAATAGGACAAGAAGCAATAGGCTTAAATTGCAGCACAGGTGGTTTAGGTTGGACATTAGGAAAAACTTCCTAACTGTCAGGGTAGTTAAGCACTGGAATAAATTGTCTAGGGAGATTGTGGAATCTCTATCATTGGAAATTTTTAAAAGCAGGTTATACAAACACCTGTCAGGGATGGTCTAGAATAGATAATACTTAATCCTGCCCTGAGTGCAGGGGACTGGACTAGATGACCTCTCGAAATCTGTTCCAGTCCCATGATTCTATGATTAACGTAGAAACAGGACTATGTTAATGCAAACTAGGTACGTTTTGGAGCATGCCAGCAAGATTTATATGGAGCAGTTAGATTGCAATGCATTAGATCACTTTACTGATCGCACACCTATAATGAGTTTTGCCTGCACTGTGTAGAGAAACCCCCAGTTAAGATAAGGAATGAGATAAAGACTTGAAATTATTTGTCCCACCTATCTACCTCAGGCTGCTCAAGCGGTTTGCTTTTCAACAGTAACAGCTTCTAGCCCCACTCTTTTTCCTTTGCTTTTTCCTCTCCTTTTTTATCTGTGTGTACTAAAATCCTTTTCCAAGCAAATAAGAATTCTGCAGCCCAGCTACCTTTCCTTGTTTCTATCCACCCACCAATCCTCTGCTAAGCACCTTGTCTCATGCTGCCCCCAATACAGGAGCCATCTTCTGATCTTGTGCTCCATGCAGCTCCATTCTCCTCCTTGATTACCCTTCCGATGCTGAACTACACACATCTGCTTTCTGGATTTTGCTCAAATAATCAATATTATAACTGAAGAAAGACAAAAACAAAACTACTGCTATTGATCTAAAAACTACCTAATCTATTCCATGATTAAAATGTATACATGCAATTAAGATGTGTATGTAACTAGAGCTCCAGCCCTATATTTCAATGATTCTATAGGTCATGATCTTTTATTGTGTTAAACTTTGCACTTCCCATAACGCTTTGTCATCCTTGCGTGCCATTAAATTAAGAACTGCTCCTGCCACTGTTGAAGTCAATGCAAACGGATTCTGCAGTGAGCTCTGTACAGGTAAATGCATATACCAGAGCAGAGTCCCATGGATTTCAGTGGGGCTCTGTTTGGGCTCTCAGGGCCCATCCACACAGAGCTCATAGGATTGGAGTCTTAGCATCATGCATGTGGTATATTGAAAATAAAAAAATTGTAGGCCGTCTCTTTCAATTTCAGGTGGTTTTCTTGGTCCTTCTTGCAGGCTAGAGGGTCTGTCGGGAAGTGCATGATATGGGTCTAGCAACAGTAGGGTTACCATACGTCTGGATTTTCCCGGACATGTCCGGCTTTTTGGGCCTCAAATCCCCTTCCGGGGGGAAATCCCAAAAAGCCGGACATGTCCGGGAAAATAGGGAGGGAAGGCCCAGCGGTGCTCGGCCAGGGCCGCTGGTGCTGGGGCCGGTGGTGCGGGGCCGGGCCGGGGCTGGCGGTGCTCGGCAGGGGCCGGGGCCGGCGCGGTGCTGGGCCGGGGGCCAGGGCTGGGGCTGGGGGCGAGGGCACTTGGCTAGGGGCTGGGGGTGCGGGCACTTGGCTGGGGGCCGGCGCCCGAGGGCCCGAGCCGAGCCGGGCGGGAGATGCCGGGGCCAGAGCATCTTGGCCTGGGCCCGTTGGCCGCCAGAGGGAGCCGCTCGGCCAGGGGGGCCGGACTGGGCCGCATCGCACCGCACCCCGCCCCGCCCCAGCCCCAGCTTACCTGCTGCCTCCCCGTTTCAGGCTTCCCACAAACATTTGATTCGCGGGAAGCAGGGGAGGGGGAGGAGCAGGGGGCGGAGCGTTGAGGGGAGGGGGCAGAGTTGGGCGGGGCTGGGGGCCGGGAAGGGGCGGAGTTGGGGCGGGGCCAGGGCCCCATGGAGTGTCCTTCTTTTTAAAAATTAAAATATGGTAACCCTAAGCAACAGTCAGTCAGTCAGTCTGGAGCCAGAGTAAGGTGGGGTGAGTTGTGCGTCTCTGTTATAGGGAGCAGCCTGGTTTGTCTCTCTCTGTTTTTGGGTTGCTGTGAATTATTCTAAATTCTAAGAAATAAGTAGTATTGCATTGCAAACTTCCAGAAAGAGCATTTTTTAAAAATCTAACCCTGTGTTCGCCATGAACATAAGAATGCACACCTGAATAAATTATAGGAAACCATATTTAACTATGCAATAGCTGCATAAATGATGGCACTTTCACTGAATAAGGCACAGCAACTGCTAACAAAATACTTTTGTAAGACATCCTAATGGCATCATGAGGAAAGTGACTTGTAAAGCTTTCCTTCTTTAAGCAATTAAGCGTCAAAAATTGCACTCTAAGTTACAAGAAAATATTTGAAATAAAATTAATAAAGTAACAAATCGCCATCCATTTTTGGTATTTTACCTATTCTATGCCCAAATTCCAAGATTTTCCTATTGGGAAAATTAATGTATTGGCCTGAAGATTTGGAACTGAGGTTACTGAGTTTCATCATAAAATTCATATCCAGTACTCAGAGTTTATAAACCCAAGAATTAATGTCTCCTGTTTTTGTGCCAATATACATGTTTATGTAGCATACACCAAAATAGCTTTTTATATAAATAGTTACTCAGAAGTTCATTAGATGAGAGGTCCATGAAGCAAAGCTTAGTGATTCTGGCACCCAAGTGTCTTGCAAGATGGCATTCCAATAATCATAAGAGACAGGTTCTCCAGGCACATTAATCATTTGTGTTCAGCAAGAAAATAACTATTAATTTGCAGTGGGAAAAGAGGTCTAAACAACAACATGGCATACTTGTGGTTCCTCTGGCATTTTTATACACATTGAAGGCCTCTGTACACTGACAATAAACACTGAAATAATTATATCTTCATTTCTGATGTTAATAAGATGCCTGTGGGAAAAGTGTGGGATGTGATTTATTGTGCACACATTAGCTCCTTTCAATTCATTTCCTCAACTCTGCTCCTTGGGAACACACCAGACAGCAACCAAGATGGGGGGACAGAGAGAGAGAGAATATTCTTTTATTAACTATCTTGCTGTCCTGGAACCCCTTTCAAAAGCAATTAGAGCAGTTGTTTTTAAAAGAATCCTGTCCTGTTCACACTAAGCTCTCTAAAACCTATTTATAAATCAAATGGAAATACACGTTATATGCAAAATCTCAGGATGCCTCCCTAACAGCTGCCGGAATTTTCTTTAGAAGAGCCAGGTGTTGCATATTTCATACATAACCAAAAGTTATTTATGAAAAACAAGCAGCAAGTTGATAAAAAGAAATTAGGAATGACTAAGCAATAATTGTTTGCCCTCTAGGCTGGCCAAAGATTTCCTTTAATGGAACCCTCACAGCTACATTGTGGTTGGAATCCTGGTCCTACTGAAGTCAATGGGAGTTGTCACTCTGTATTTTTCACATTGCATGTCACGACTGCATTGCTTTAACCAATGGAGACATAATTCACAGTAGTTCAGTTACATGTGAGGTTGGAATAGGTTGGGGCCAACAATTTTTGTAAGAAAAAAAAATATCCAAAGAACAGCTTCTACCAAAACAAATCTCCATTGGTGAGGGCCTCCCTATTTCCCCTGCCTGCATCATGCAAAGAAGTCTAGAATGTTATAGTTGGCAAGAAAGAGATGGATTTTTTCCCCACAGTGTCCTTGTACTGTCATTTGGCTGGAATGAGGGCTGTATAGGACCTTCTCTTCTTTTTGTTTTCTTGATGCTTTACATAAGACCTGTGTTCACAAGTCCCTAAGAAAATAGCTGCAAGAGTGGTGACATCTTTATCTCATTGTACCTGATGCTAATTATTTAAGAAAGGGTAAAAAAAGATGTTATTAGGTTGTAAAGACAAGCACTCAAATATTAGAAAATACCCATGCAATCTTAATTTAGCCACCTTGTGGTATGCATTATGATACAATCTTATTACATGATTGCATACTATTCTTTTCCAAAAGACCCCTGTCTTTTTCAGTGCACAGGATGGATGGTGATGAGTGAATAAATCAGGATTCTCCAGTGAACGAGGCTGTTGTTACATCTGATTTTGCTGCTTTGTAATCAAAGAGGCTGTGAACCACAGACAGAGAATGGATGGTCTTGTGCTTGCTGCAGTTGGGTATCATCCAGGAGAACTTGTCTCTATCTGTGACTATGTTCCACTTTGTATGTGATGCTGATAAAGTCACTTAAACTAAAGTTTTTAGGAAGTGACCATTAACTCCAAGTTCTTCATTTTCCGAGTTTAGTCTGAGATACCTGGCATTCAGAAGTGTTGAGCTCTCAAAACTGCAACAGAAATCAATAGATATTATGATTGCTCAGCAACTCCAAACAAATCAAGCCCTCTGAATTTTCTCAGTGAATATCCTTATCACTAAGACCCCCAAAATTAGTAGATATGTTAGTGTTTGCAATGTTGTTATAGCCATGTTGGTCCAGGATATTAGAGAGACAAGGTGGGTGAGGTAATATCTTTTATTGGGCCAACTTCTGTTGGTGAGAGAGACAAGCTTTTGAGCAAGCACTCCAAACAGATGATTAGGAGAAAGCAGAAAACCTACAAGGAATGGAGGAGGGGGTGGATCAGCAAGGAAAGCTACCTCTTGGAGGTCAGAAAGTGTAGGGATAAAGTGAGAACTGCCAAAAGCCAAGCAGAGCTGGACCTTGCAAAGGGAATTAAAACCAATTGTAAAAGGTTCTATAGCCATTAAAATAAGAAGGAAGGAAGTGGGACTGGTAAGCACTGAGGATGGGGTGGAGATTAAAGATAATCAAGGCATGGCCTAACACCTAAATAAATACTTTGCCTCAGTTTTTAATAAGACTAATGAAGAGCTTAGAGGTAGTGGCAGTGGGGCTAATGGGAATGAGGATATGGAGTTAGAAATTACCACATCTAAAATGGAACTCAACTCAAACAGCTTAATGGGACTAAATCAAGAGTCCCGGATAATCTCCATCCAAGAATATTAAAGGAACTGGCACATGAAATTGCAAGCCCAATTGCAAGGATTTTTAATGAAACTATAAACTTGGATCATACCATATGACTGGATAATTGCTAATATAGTTCCTATTTTTAAGCAAGGGAAAAAAGCAATCTGTGAAATTACAGGCCTGTTAGTTTGACCTCAATTGTATGCAAGGTCTTGGAACAAGTTTTGAAAGAGAAAGCAGTTAAGGACATAGAGGTGAACGGTAATTGGGATAAAATATAGCATGGTTTTATAAAAGGAAGATCATGTCACACCAACCTAATCTCCTTCTTTGAGAAGATAACTGATTTTTTAGACAAAGGGAATGAAGTAGATCTAATCTATTTGGATTTCAATAAGGCATTTGATACAGTTCCACATGGGAAATTATTAGTTAAATTGGAGAAGATGGGGATTAATATGAGACTTGAAAAGTGGGTAAGAAACTGGTTAAAGGGGAAATGTCAGTCTGGAGGAAGCTTACTAGTGGAGTTCCTCAGGGATCGGTCTTGGGACCAATATTATTTAACATTTTTATTACTGATCATGGCCCAAACAGTAGTAGTGTGCTAATAAAATTTGCTGATGAGACAAAGTTGGGAGGTATTGCAAATATGGAAGAGGACTGTAATATCATACAAGATGATCTCCATGACCTTGTAAACTGGAGTAGTAGAAATGGGATGAAATGTAATAGTGCAAAGTGCAAGGTCATGCATTTAAGAACTAACAAGAATTTTTGCTGTATGCTGGGGATTTATCAGAGGAAGTGACCGAGAAAGACCTGGGTGTATTGGTTGATCACAGGCTGACTATGAGCTGCCAATGTGATGAAGCTGTGAAAAAGACTAATGTAGTCCTAATGCATCAGGCCCAGGTATTTCTGGTAGAGACAGGTAGTGTTAGGACCATTATACAAGGCACTAGTGAGACCTCAGATGGAATACTGTATGTAACGCTGGTCTCTCATGTTTAAGAAAGATGAATTCAAACTGGACAAGGTACAGAGAAGGGCATTTGGGATGATCCAAGGAATGGAAAACCGACCTTATGAGAGAAGACTCAAATTGCTTGGCTTGTTTAGTCTAACCAAAAGAAGGTTGAGAGGAGATAGGGTTGCTCTCTGTAGATACATCAGAGGGATAAATATCAGGGAGGGAGAGGAGTTATTTAAGTTAAGCACCAATGTGGACAAAAGAACAAATGGATACAAACTGTCCATCAACAAGTTTGTTTGAAATTAGACAAAGTTGTCTAATCATCAGAGGAGTGAAGCTCTGGAACAGCCTTCCAAGGGGAGAAATGGGGGGGGGGAAACCTAACTGGCTTCAAGACTGACCTTGATAAATATATGGAGGGGATGGTATGATGAGACTGCTGACAATGAGATTTAGCTGATCTGCAACTGCTTGCAGCAAATATCTCCATTGGCTGGTGATGGAACACTAGATGGGGAGAGTTCTGCGTTTACTACAGAGAATTCTTTTTCAAATATCTGGCTGGTGGGTCTTGCCCACATGCTCATGGTCTAACTGATCACCATATTTGGGATCGGGAAGGAATTTTCTGCTGGGTCAGATTAGCAGAGACCGTGGGGTTTTTTTTGCCTTCCTCTGCAGTATGGGGCATGGGTCACTTGCAGGTTTAAACTAGTATAAATGGTGGATTCTCTGTAACTTGAAGTCTTTAAATCATGACTTGAGGACTTCAAGTAACTCAGCCAGAAGTTATGGGTCTATTTCAGGAGTGGGCAGGTGAGTTTCTATGGCCTGCAATGTAAAGAAGGTCAGACCAGATGATTACAATGGTCCCTTCTGACCTTAAAATCTATGACTCTATGAGTTTCTCTAGATATATTGGCACATTTTGGCCTTCAAACTTTATGTGCCTGAGTTTCTCATATGTAAAATGGGGATAACAACACTTCCTTGTCTTACAGAGGAGTTGTGAACATGTACTAATCAATGTTTCTCAGCTACTTAGATACCATACAAAATTCATGAGGAAATTAATAATTCTGAATTCAGTGTACGGTTTGGATGGTGTGCATTGAATAAGATATTGTGATCACACACTGAATTGGCTAGCGTAAAAAGAAATATTGAACAGCTGTCTCATTCCCTGAGCAAAGTTCATCGTCTGCACAGAATGAGAGAACCTGTGGTGACAATAACGTTTTAATTCTGGCATTTCCTAACTTTCAAGTGCTTGACTTTGCAGCCTCAGTGTTCTTTTAACCGAGTTTTTCTCATAATGTAACACACACAGATATAATTTTATTTGGTTTGGTATAATGCAGAAAATATTGAACTTTCTCTCAATAGCTGGACTGGACTTGGCATTTGTCAACTCCTTGTGCATTATTTTTTGAGAAATTAGGATAATTCAGATGTATGCTTTCACTTTTAAAAAGTGAGTGAAACTGCCCAGATACATATTTTGATATTCTAAATCTAAAAATACTGCTCATTATATATTAACTTGACTAAAAGCAGTAGCATCCTGTTTTAATCCTTTTTTCAACAGAGGGACATTTTTACTAATCTGTCCTCATTTTGCTGGATCCTAGCCAATTCTTTAGGGTGGGAGGAAAGTGCTCTTTTATGCTTTTTATACACACAGTCTACCAAAATATGAACTATGTGTTCTTGTTACCAAAGATTACTTATTAAATAGTAGAATCCTTTTGTATACTAAGCCTTGTAATATGTGCAGATTCCTGAAGCAGATTTAATGCATATTAAATATAGTTTAAAGTGCACATAAATGAAATCAGTATGTTTAATATAGGGAAAAACGAACACTTATAAACAGAAACAAAGTTAGGAACTGGAGCAGAGTTTAATGTACTATGAAAACTCAAGTATAGCTTAAGATGCCAATGGGATCTGCTTCAATCTCAACATGTAGAGATAAGAATTTATATGAACATTTTATGAAAGCAGATGAGGGACTAAAATTGAAACAAAATAACCCACTCAGAGGAATCTTTTATTACTGTGTAACATCAAATTAATTTTATATAAAGGAATTAGATTCAGAAGGCCTTTGATGGAAGTAGGAAGTGCAGTTTAACTGTTTACAACATCTGAAAATTAGTTACTGTATTTATTATGCTAAATTGTTCAGTGGGTGAAATTCACCCCTGTGTAGAAGACCAGCGGAGGGATTAAGTGGTGTATAGGTGTTGGGTTGGCCCTCTGCATGGGGATGAATTTTACTCAGAAAAAGAATTCCATAGCTGATAGCTAAGCCAACTCTAAAAACATTTTTTGCCAAAGGTCAAATATCCCCGCTGTTTCTGAGGTATTTTTAAATAAATAATTACAGGAGAGCTGGAGGTGACCCCTATATTTAGGTTAACTAACAAAAAGGACTCTTGTGGCTTTTTTTAAAAGTAAAATTAACACCTTTCATTCAGAGGTGCTGACTTCTCCAGTTCCCGAGGGATTTTTGACCCTGCTCTGCCCCAGATCCTGCCCTCACTCAACCCCTTCCCCCAAACCCCCACCGTGTCCAGCTTCTTCCAGACCCTGCTCAGCCCCCACCCCACCTCTTCCCGTTCCTGCTCCACCCCACCCCCAAGTGCGCCCTGCCCTCGCTCCACCCCTTTTCCCCCCCAGCACCTCCTGCATGCTGCTGAACAGTTGATCATGGTGGGTGGGAGGCACTGGAAGGGATGTAGAGGAGCTGATCAGTGGGGCCCACTGACGGGCGGGAGAAGGAGGAGCTGATCTGTGGGGCTGCTGGTGGGTGTTGAGCACCCACTATTTTTTTTCCATGGGTGCTCCAGCTCTGGAGCACTCATGGAGTTGGCACCTGTGCTCCCATTGTTTGCAGCAGGTCTTTGATATTCCCTGGGGAGAAAGCCCTGGGGCTAGATCAGTGGTCCCCAAACTGGGGATGCAGCTCCCTGGGGGGGGGGGGGGGCAAAGAACATTTGACGGGGCACAGGGGGACCCGGACCAGCCCACACAGGGGACAGGGAGGAAGTGCCATCCAGCCCCACTCTGCTCCCAGCTTACCGCAGCCCCGTCTCCCGGCTGCAGCTGTGCTCCCAACCTCAGCTCAGGCCCCATCTCCGACCATGGCCCTGCTCGTGGCCCCAGCTCCTGACCACAGCTCCCGGGGGGGTGGGGCATGGATGAAGTAAAGGGGGGGGTGCAACATAAAATATTTGGGGACCACTGGGCTAGATAAGTGCCTTTTCTTTGTTCTATTAAATTCAGATTTAGCTGAGCTGCAAAGTGTTAAAAATCAGCATTTCCCTTCAGGAAAACTTTGGTATCCTGCCAAAATCAATGAACATTCTAAAAAACCTGGCCAATGCTGCTGCCGCATACTGGGAATGCTTGGGAGATGGCGGAGCAGCTGTAGCAGGGATGGAGCCAGGTTGTGAATCTGTCCCCTTTGGTCCCAGCATGTGACCACATTGTTCTATTTCTTCTCCCAGGGAATAGGTGGCACTGCATGAATAAGTTCTTACAATTGTACCTAGTATGTTCTTTTATAAAACAAAACAAAACAAAACAAAAAAAACCTAGACAATTACATATAAAAATATCTTATAAATATTATTTAGGGTGCAGAGTCAAACACTTACAAGTTAGAAAATGCCAGTGTTATGTTTGCCCATGCAACCTTGATTTGGTACCCTTCTGGGTATGTATTATGATCTTTAGTTACTTTTTCACCCTATAGACTCAGTCAGTGCATGGGTTGAATTCACAAGAGAGGCAGAATTAAGGTTGACAGGTAACTGCATATTTGGCATTTCCTAGCTTTCCAGTGTTTGACTTTGCAATCAAAATAATGATTTTAATTTAGTTATTTGTATGGAATAATAATAATAAAAGTTGGAATAGTACTGGGAAGGACTTCAGTCAACTGATTATCACTTCAAAAGTTTTTTTTCTCTTAATTGGCCTCTCAATGTGTATATATATCTCCTCAATATATGTTCCATTCTATGCAGCCGAAGAAGTGGGCTGTAGCCCACGAAAGCTTATGCTCAAATAAATTTGTTAGTCTCTAAGGTGCCACAAGTACTCCTGTTCTTTCAGTCAACTAAGAGGAAAGTCAACAGCAAGAACCTCTTTTTACAGTACAGGTAGCATAAAAGCAATACTATATGTTACGAAGGAAAGGCAAAATGCAAGGTTTAGAAAGGTCTCCTGAAGGAGACCTTTCTAAACTTTCTGAACTATGGAAAGGTGATGGCTTTTGGCTTCCTGTTAGAATGAGATTTGAACTCTCCACCAGGATAGTGTAATCTGCAGAAGAACTAACCCCCTATTCCTCTGATAACATGCTGGTCTGATACTCTGCTCTGGTACACCAGCTTTACACTTTGTTAACTCAATTGCCTTTGTCACAGTTCAGGGCTACTTCACCTGTATTCCCTTTCCATTGTCCCTTGAGGGCAACCTCTCTAGGCTCTCAGCTCCTCAGCCATCACTGCTCTTGGATAGAGACCCACATCTCTCTCCCTCCTTATCAGCTTTTGTCTGGGCTGCACAGTCCTCTGCCTACACTGTGATATTTCCAGTAAGCCAGACTGCCTAAACAGGCCAGGATCTGCACTTTGCTTTCTCTCCAGAGGCTATGAATAGTGTAATGGCCCTCAATTATAAATTACCCTGCAGCACTTTCTAGGCAAGCACATTTAATCTTAAGGTGAAAGCTTTATAGAGAAAACATATTAAAAAGCAATAAAAGAACCTACACAAATACTGAAAAGCTTACCAGAAGTCACCCCAACTCCAGCTTTGGGCTGGGGTATGCATCATACCTTCATTACCCACATCTGGGCTTTCCCTGTGGTTACAAGTTAATAACTGTCTTTGATTCAGAACAAGAATAGCCATTTTTACAACCTTTATATAGCTTGGGTCTTTGATCTTGGCCTCATGTGGCAAGTGATCTGAAGAGAATGGCCACTCCTCAGGGTGTAGCTTTAAAAAGGCCGGGGCTTTGCATAACTGGAGGTGGGGAATTTGCATTCATTTAGCACTTGTGTTCCAAAAGTCTTTGTCAGGCCTAATATTCAATATAGTCCTGTGAACCCCAGGTCTGATATCTGTCACATGTTCCCCATCAAGAAATTGCGTAGATTCGAGGCCCACAATAATACAAAAACCATTCATTTAGTACAATGGAACCCAAAGCTACTTAAATTTAATTCAGTAAAGTCGCCCATGGATATTGCAGGAAAGTACCATATCTGTCACAGCCTTTATCAGCAAAAAAACCCCTGGTCTTAAAGAGTGAGAATCAGGCCTAGAGATATTTGGATCAATGGTTCCATGCTACCTGTGGATCCCATGTCATGTTCCCCTTCCATTCACACACATACACAATGTCAACCAGTTTATCTTGATTCTTCCCACCACCTCTGCATTCCTGGTTAGAATGTTGGCATAGAACTCTGGTCCACAGGATGCAGAGATGTAGACTTCCCCCTGTGTGGGCTCTCAAATGTAAGGCCCTTTGCCTTGCATTTTGTCCCTTATATGGCTGTTAGGTTGAGAAACACAGAATTTACCCCCAAATGCTTGTTTTCATGCTCATTTCTCTCATTTATTTCTGTTTGAATCTTTCTTGTATGTAGTTCCATGTCAAAGCACCACCTATTAACTTATCCGTGTCATGTGTTGCTTTAATGCCATATCACACATACTTTTGGTGTGCAACTGCAAAGGTTAAGGGGGTCAAAGGACATATTTGGCAGTAGTTTGGCATTCATTTTTCATTGAAAATATTTAGTGTCCTTTCTACATCATTCAATTTGAACTACTGTAACAAAGATCCAAAAACTCTACATAACCCGATAGTAAAGTTAAGTTTGCTACAAAAGGTAAAACGATTATAATGTATTGGCAATGTAATGTAATGTACAGTTGAAGGAATAGGATTGGAAGTGTTGTCTAGTAGCTACACTACAGGATGGGCAGCAAGGGATCCTGGGTTCTATTCTTGACTCTGTCACTGATTTGCCATTTGGCTTAATATCTTTAGACTCTCTGCTTCAGTTCTCTCAACTGGGGAATAGTTACACTTCATTACTGCTGGTGAGACTTAATTAATGTCTGCAAAATATCTTGAGATCCTAATATGAACTGAAAAGTATAAGTGCAAGATATTATAGATTGGTATTACACAGGCAAGGTGGGTGAGGCAATATATTTTATTGGACCAACATTTGTTGGTGAAAGAGACAGGCTTTTGAGCCATAAGCTCAAGCTTTTGCAATAAGTGTCTTTATCGAGACCATGATTCTTAGCATCTAGCAAAGTTATACATTTAAGCTCCCAGGCTCATCATTTGGAGGTGTTGTTCAGGTTTCCTTTGAGGACAAGGACTGAGAGGTCAGATCATTTTGTGAAAAGGTGATGTGGCGTTTCTGTCTTTTATCATTTTTCTGTGAGAGTTCAGTCGAGAGTGTAGCGATTGTTGGGGCATTTAGTGCACTGGATGAGGTACCCCACATATTGTGATAGGCATGTGTAGGACACATGGATCCTGAAAGGTGTGTTGTTGAGGTATTATTTATTGTCTTAATAAAGACACTGGATTTATGGCTTATTACAACAACCTGTAACCCACTAACTGACCCTTTTTTTGTCCTATGACTGCAGAGGTGCTAACAGGCAACTTCACCTTGAATGGTCCTTTAGAACATGTGTTAACTACTTATGCTAAACAATCTTTTCCACCTTATATTTAGCTGTGACCTTCTGACTACCTTTCCCTGATCTGAAGAAGAACTCTGTATAGCTCGAAAGCTTGTCTCTATCACCAACAGAAGCTGGTGCAATAAAAGATATTACTTTACCTATCTTGTCTCTCTAATATCCTGGAACAAACATGGCTAGAAAAACACTGCAAACAAACATAGATTGGTATTGTTAATTAAAATTAATATATATCACCTATATTGTCTTTATTATTTTCCTAGTTTTGTTTAGTTTAAAATATTTTTATAGTTTTGTGTGTTTATAAATAAATTTAAGAAACTGCTTTTTAAAAAAAGAACAACAAAAAAACTGAGCAACTGTCTGTAATAAAATGTTTTCTCTATATGTTTCTAAAAAGGAAATATTTCACTAACTTAGATTTAGTCCAGAACTCAGTCACTCAGAAAAAATATCAATGCTATATCCATTTGGAAACATCTTGATTTAGGGAGAATGACTGAAGCTGACACTTCAGTTCAATAATGGAAACCAGTACACTGGATCAAAGCTGAGTGGTATATTGGATGGTAAAATTCAGTTCAAGAAATGGAAATTCAATCCATATATAAAGTGAAGAATACCTCCACAGTCATGAATTGATTTTAATGTCAGCTTCAATTCTTTGTCGGATAGTGAGTCATTTTCAGACAGACTTTGCCTTATTATCACTGATTTCAGTGATTTATTTTTCCTTCTGGTTTCTTCTTGGCTAACACATCTTGTTCATCTGTTGTGGACATGTTTCCAGCTGTTTTAAAAGGTTTGTGTGTGGGAGGATTCTGGTTGGAAGCTGAGAGAGAACTTGCCAGAACTCTGAAAGTACTGCTGTTTCTTTGTAAGGTTTGCTGCTGATTATACTGTTTAATCGCCTCGTTTAAAGCATCCATAAGAGCTGTGAGCATATTGTAAAAAAAAAAAGAAAGTCTGGGAGAGGTTCTCATTAGGGTTGTGTTTGCTCATTTCACTCCCAACAAAGAATGAACACATTCCAGAAGTCCAGATACCTCTTGACTTCTCAGAAACCAAGACAAATACTTACATTTCTGTTGCGCGTTGGGCAACTGGTATAATTATTGTAATTGGTATTTTCTTAAACATATTTTAACCTTCCCAGATCTTAGTTTAACCTATGGTCCTTGACCTTTGAATCTGAGAATTATGCCCCTCTTCTCCCATCCTCCGTAAAATGATCCCTGGATATCCTCACCATTGGAGTCATAGGCCACTGTGATCAGAACCATGCTAAACCAGCTTAACATTTAGGAGCTGTGTGCCCACTGAGCCACAGACCTGGAGCTCCAACCATGGTTATCAAAGGCTCATTCTTCCTAGCCATCCTTACTTTCCTCTCTTGTAGCTAGATTCCATAGACTAATGACTCACCAAGGACCTGATCCTGCTTCCAGAGGAGGCACCAGCAAAATGAAGTTCTGCTCCAGTGGCAATAGGAAAGAGCCCTCACCCATTTAAATGATGTTTTGCTTGGTCTGTATTCAATTCATTTCATGCAGCTTCCTGCTCTCTTGCTGTTTCTCTAAAGCCACAAAAAAGTTGGTTTTAGCATAATATAATTTTATAACCATTTTGGTGCTTTGGACTATGAGAACTTTTAAAACAACCTTAAGACATAAAAGTGAATATCAAAAAGCCCAGTGGGGAGCTCTTTCATAGCAGGGACTTTCTTCCTCTGTGTTGGGATGAGCTCTGAGAACTTTTGCAATACAAATAACCATCATCAGCTTTACCAGTCAGGGGTCCCCGCTGGAGGCAGAGCAAAGCTGTATCACCCCTGTGGGAACCCAGGAAGACTTCCTGCCTGGTGCTCTGGGGAAGTGTGCTTGATGCTATACCCTATCATGGGATGCCACTTACTCCCCTTACGTACCAGACCGGCCTGGAAGGGGAAAGGCTGAGCTATGTTCATACTTCCCCTTCCTCCTCACCCACTTTGCAGAGCCCCTGGGGAAGTAAAGAGGAAACAGTTCCTGCACTCCTGAGTATGGAGACTGCAGTTCTACCTAGTCCTTAAAAGATCTGTGAAGGGATCTGTGAGGGGACCATACAACTTTTCTCCCCATGAATTCAGATGAAGGCCAGAAACAATCTAGTCTTGAACTGGCATCTTTGTTTTTTTCTGTGTGCCAGTGTACACTACTGTATTATTTCCATTTAAAAGATTCAGATCCTGTAGAGGTTTGATTCTAAAGTGTTAACAAATATGCTGTTGAATAAATAGGGACTGACTGCAGTATACATAACTCTCCCCCCCTCCCCCATTTCCCTCCTACAAATAGCAGGATTATTAAAAGATAAGATAGACATTGCTTTGAAATCTTAGTGTTAGTGCGTTGGCATACAGCTGTGGTGGAGGTATTTTACACTTCAAAGAAACAAAATGCTATTTTAAATATGCATTGGAAAATAAAGACATGTAATAAAATTAATGTTTCCTCCCGATTTAAGGAGCTTTAGAATGCAATGCTTCACTGCCAGCAAAACATTAAAAGTCTGTTGTAAAGTAGGCAGCCTGAGAAGTCTTCAGGGAGATGTTTTGACTACAACAGAAGGCAAGTAGCATCCATCGGAGAACAAGATTACAGAAGGGCATTTACATTATTCAGCATGTAGCTGGAATACAACTACATTTAGATTCAATGATGATGGAATACTCATGAGGGTATTGATGAGATTATGATATGAAGGAGATATTCTGTAAAAACAATCAGTTTATAACCAGATTATCTCATGAGATCTGATGGCATGTGAATAGGACCCCTTGTAAGAAAGCTGTATGAAGTTCTTATCTTTTCCAAAAGACAGAGATGATGATGATAAACCCACGTTGGTGCAGGCTAAAGCTAGATCTTGTTTTCTTTATGCCCAGTTCAATCATAGAACAGCCAGATAAATATGATTTAAAAACTGATCTGTATAAATTTCTTTTAATCTGGGGAGCAGGTTAGGGGAAATTTGCTCCTTCTTGTCATTTCAATAATTTTTGTAGTAAAAATATTTTTTATTTTGGCCTGCAATAATTACTTTTGTTACTATGGAAGAGTGCAAACGTTTTGAGACAAATAAAAATACTTTTGAATATATGAAAAGAGGACTTAAAAAATTAATCCTGCTCATGGAGTGAATTATTTTTCTTGCAGCTTTTTTAGTGAGAATATACATTTGACTAACAATTCAACCTGTAGTTGGGGATCTATCTATGATTTCCTTTGCCATACTTTACTGATGTTCAGAATCAGAAAATTATTCACCACTTTCTGCAACTTAATCAGCAAAGCGTGTAAATCTGTCTATTTAGTCAATAAAGAGAGAAATATCCATTGATCATATCTTCTTCAAAGTATAATCTCAACACCACTGATTTAAGGAAGATTTTGTCACTTAAGGAATTCCCACTCAAGTTAGAATTATGATACCTTCAATATTATGTAGTAAAATTTTTGCATTAAAGGTTACTTAGGCTGAAGAACCCTCCTAGGAACATTTTGCATGTTTAATCAGATAAAAAGGATCTCATTTAGTAAAAAATGGAACCTTTAAGACTGTCCCAAACTTTTATACTGTTAACAATATGGCCCATTTTTGAACATTACTGCCTGCGTTGCTCCAGGAAAATAAATGAACTGGCCTTGTAATGTAGTGAGTAGTTTGCATGTAGCACTGCCTTCCAATGCTAGAATGGTATTCCTCCACAAGAGTGTGTCATAAGGCCTAATACTGCTATAGCTATCTTAATCTCTGGAAGAAGCCAGTGATTCTTGGGCAGAAGGATCCAAAATTCTATCCTTGCTTATATCTATGAAATCATAGGTTGGTGTGGTGGTGTATCAGGAGAACGGGAATGTCACTAGATGGCCACACGCCTGTTACAATAGGCAAATGGATAGTTACTCATTCAAAATAAATAAATTTGTTAGTCTCTAAGGTGCCACAAGTACTCCTCATTCTTTTTGCTGATACAGACTAACATGGCTACCACTCTGAAACATGCACAATTACTAATTTTGCGCACACCACCTAATATTTTGCATGCATGCACAATTACTTGTTTGTGCCTGCACTTGCACAACTAGCGTTCCAGCTTTCTCTGTTTACCAGAGACCACACTTTGCTCAGTACTCTATACAGCACTCATATTCATCTAATGGGTTAATAATACCCTGCCAGGAAACATATCATTACAATAACCAGTGTAATAAGAGCAAGTTATACACATATGCTGTGTATGCAACTTTAGTCCATTTTAAAAATAAATGTGGGTCTACGTGTTGTGTAAGTACCCTTCTATCTGCAGGTTGGGCTGTTATTTATACACTACCTCTCACTGTTAGTGGTTTGTAGATTCTAAGGCCAGAAGCTCCTGGAATCATCTAGTATCATCTTCTGTAGAACATAGGCCACAGAACTTCCCTTAAATAATTCCTGGTTGAACTAGAACATATCTTTTAGAGATAACATCCAAACTTGATAGAAAAATTGGCAGGGAGGGAAAATCCACCATGACCCTTGCTAAGTTGTTTCAGTGGATAATTACCCTCACTCTTAGATAATCTGATTACTTCTCCTCTGAGGAGGTGGAGAAGTTGTAGTGAATATGTATAGTATGATAGTGGTCAGAAGGAGGAGTACAATTCTGCCAAAACCTAACCTGGAGGGGTAACCAATCGAAAGTTCTCTCCACATCTGAGAATCCACTTTGTCATTTTATACAATATAACTTCTTGGTATGTTTGGCAGTCATTTCACTTCTTCTCTAACTATTTGACAAGCAGCATTATTTCTAGGATGCATTTTTGTGGAGTCAAGTGGAAACAAGCAAAGAAATCTGGAAAAGCTCAAGACCTGATGTGCTGATAAAAAGAACTTAAAGACTTTGAATGTGTTACATCTGTCTATCTAATTGCCGTGTGTGTCTAATGAATCTAATGCAAAGTGAAGAAGTGATAGTGGCTTACAGGCAAAGCAGGAACGGGCAAGTAAAGATTTGTTTAGTGAATATAATGAAGGAAGCAGTAACAGACATCGGTATGTGAAAATACCACTGGTACATATGAGGAGACTACAAGGCCCTAAAAAGAAGAAATACTCATGGCAGGAAATGAGATAAACTGCCATACATTGTCACTGCTTAAGAAATGATACACATTGGTTCTGTTGTCTTCACCCAGTTATGATAACCCTTAGTCACAGTGAAAAAGAAATCACAGTTTGGCAACTTTTCTTTCAAACACTGGTTACTGTAGTTCTATGTTTACTTGCAATATATTATTAACCCACTAGATGAATTTGTGAGCTGTATAGAGTACCAGGCGGGGTGTGGTCTCTGGTAAACAACATAGACAAAGTTGGAGCGCAGTTCACGTGGAAGCCTATTACCTTGTAATTTGTAGTTGTGGTTCTATAATAAATGCCTCCTGTATAAGGAGTACTGTGATTCCATGTTCAAACATTTTGTGCTAGGCTGAAATAAAGGTAAATACTGTTGGTGAAATGACATTACAGGGGACAGATTAGCAACAATGACAAACAACTCAAAAAATAATAATGGGGGAACAAGACGACAAGGCTCACAGGGAAGGATGAAGAAATCATAGAATCATAGCATATCAGTGTTGGAAGGGACCTCAAGAGGTCATCTAGTCCAACCCCCTGCTCAAAGCAGGACCAATTCCCAACTAAATCATCCCAGCCAGGGCTTTGTCAAGCCGGGCCTTAAAAACCTCCAAGGAAGGAGACTCCACCACCTTCCTAGGTAACGCATTCCAGTGCTTCACCACCCTCCTAGTGAAATAGTGTTTCCTAATATCCAACCTGGACCTCCCCCACTGCAACTTGAGACCATTGCTCCTTGTTCTGTCATCTGCCACCACTGAGAACAGCCGAGCTCCATCCTCTTTGGAACCCCCCCTTCAGGTAGTTGAAGGCTGCTATCAAATCCTGCCTCATTCTTCTCTTCTGGAGACTAAACAATCCCAGTTCTCTCAGCCTCTCCTCATAAGTCATGTGCTTCAGACCCCTAATCATTTTTATTGCCCTCCGCTGGACTCTTTCCAATTTTTCCACATCCTTCTTGTAGTGTGGGGCCCAAAACTGGCACAGTATTCCAGATGAGGCCTCACCAATGTCGAATAAAGGGGAACGATCACGTTCCTCGATCTGCTGGCAATGCCCCTACTTATACACCCCAAAATGCCGTTAACCTTCTTGGCAACAAGAGCACACTGTTGACTCATATCCAGCTTTTCGTCCACTGTGACCCCTAGGTCCTTTTCTGCAAAACTGCTACCTAGCCATTCGGTCCCTAGTCTGTAGCAGTGCATGGGATTCTTCCGTCCTAAGTGCTTGTCCTTGTTGAACCTCATCAGGTTTTTTTTGGCCCAATCCTCTAATTTGTCTAGGTCCCTCTGTATCCGATCCCTACCCTCTAGTGTATCTACCACGCCTCCTAGTTTAGTGTCATCTGCAAACTTGCTGAGAGTGCAGTCCACACCATCCTCCAGATCATTAATAAAAATATTAAACAAAACCGGCCCCAGGACTGACCCTTGGGGCACTCCGCTTGAAACCGGCTGCCAACTAGACATGGAGCCATTGATCACTACCTGTTGAGCCCGACGATCTAGCCAGCTTTCTATCCACCTTACAGTCCATTCATCCAGCCCATACTTCTTTAACTTGGCGGCAAGAATACTGTGGGAGACCGTATCAAAAGCTTTGCTAAAGTCAAGGAATAACACATCCACTGCTTTCCCCTCATCCACAGAGCCAGTTATCTCATCATAGAAGGCAATTAGATTAGTCAGGCAAGACTTCCCCTTGGTGAATCCATGCTGACTGTTCCTGATCACTTTCCTCTCCTCTAAGTGTTTCATAATTGATTCCTTGAGGACCTTCTCCATGATTTTTCCAGGGACTGAGGTGAGACTGACTCATATGTTCCCCCCCCCATTTATCTTCAACCTTTCCTCATGCTTACTAGCAATTCTAATACTATAAGGCATTGCTTAATACACAGTGTCCACAATAGGTATTTTTTCTTTCTATTTCCCTATCATCAGTACATTTCTTTTGATGATAAAACTGGAGGAAGTACTACTGCACACAAGGCCGCCAGTGGTCAAACCACCATGGTTTGAGTAGGTTTAGATTATATGGTGTAGATCAGCAATGCTTAGCACAACCGGCAGCCCAGCGGCTCCACCTGGAAATGTGAGGCAGATTGAAAGGAAATACAGAGATCTTGGGGAGAAGAGTACAAATGTATGTTAACGGGACAAGTGATCAAATACTGGACTAAATCATATCGATCAAAATACATCAGGCATTGTTCCAGTCTGTCAATTTCCAAATGGCATTTCAGCAGGAAACATGCAGAGCAATCAACATTTGGGTGAGTCACACCTGCATCAGCCTTCTGCAACAGCAACAACTATGATTTTTCTCAAGTTTGAATGATCAACTCCTGCATTTGGTCAGGACAACTGTGTTAACATCATCAGTGCAGTAATACTTGGTAGGCTGGACAGTAGAACCACAGAGTTACGAACTGACCAGTCAACCACGCACCTCATTTGGAACTGGAAGTACACAATCAGGCAACAGCAGAGACAAAAAAGGAGAAGCAAATACAGTACAGTACTATGTTAAATGTAAACTACTTAAAATAAAGGGAAAGCAGCATTTTTCTTCTACATAGTAAAGTTTCAAAGCTGTATTAAGTCCACATTCAGTTGTAAACTTTTGAAAGAACCATAACATTTTGTTCAGAGTTACGAACATTTCAGAGTTATGAACAACCTTCATTCCAGATGTGTTTGTAACTCTGAGGTTCTAATGTCCTTACTGCTTGAACTTTATTGTTAATAGCCTTATGAAGGATCACTTTACTACTAGCAATGTGTTCAGGATGAACTGTGGACTATATCTTTCCTGTAAATGCTACCCTATCTCCAAATCCCATTCTCTCTCCACCAGTAATAGTAATAATTCTAACCTAGTTACAGGAGGAAATTAAATGTTTGAAACAGTTTTAAAGACAGAAGGCCTAACTTTTTGGAACTGCATGTACTAGATGCAGACATTTGGCCATATTTCTTGCACCCTAACTCAAGGGCAGAATGAAATATTTTCATCTCCTAGAGCTACAGTTTGCTGAAAGGATGTTCTCATAAATAAAGTGCTGAAGGACGTGCTATTTGCTTCATTTCCCTTTCATGTTCTGCCTCCAGTCTAGATGACACAGTATCTTTAGAGACATCTGATAATACAAAATGAGGATGTTAAAAAAGTAACAGTACTAATAGCAGAAAGATTGTGTTGGCGCACACACTATTTCTGAGTGCTTTGAACATATGAAGAGTTTGAGCAGATTGGATTTCCTAAACAAATCCATTCTCAATCTCCCGCTCTGTTAATGAAAAGATGTTAATCTGGCAAAGTCCATGAGTGTCCAGTTCTTTTACATGTCTTCATTTGAGAATGAATCACTGAAAAGCACTATCCATTTACAAGAATCTGATATATAATGTATCCTTTAATACTGCCAACTCTCATTCAGTTTTGCATGCTAAAACACAGAGGTTCTCAAATGTTTCATACTGTTGACAACACTTTGATGCAGACTGTCTTGTGGACCACCTGTCCCCCCCATTTGCAAATCTGTTCCTGTAGGAAATAGAGCAATTGATTGCATGGGAAAGTATTTAATGTGTTTTAGTGTGGGTGGGTGGATGACAGGGTGAAAATAATGCAATTTAGCTGCTGGAAATAAGGGGGAGGAGACAGCACAGGATGACATTACTGCCTGTCTGTGAACCTCAAATGGCTCCACAGATCACAGTTTGGGCACCTTTTATCCTCATACACAATGAAGGTTTGACTAACCTCAGCATTGGGTTCTCCATCACTGACCATTTTTAATTCAAGATTGGATATTTTTCTAAAAAAGATATGCTTTAGGAATTATTTTGGAGTAGTTTTATGATCCATGTCCAATGGGAGGCCAGACTACATGATCATAATGGTCCCTTTTGGCCTTGGAACCTATGAGTCATTGTTGTTGCTTAGAACATTCTAATCAGCAAGCACAAGGGAATGGAAGAAAAGCAGCAGAATATGGATTGGGAACCAGTGCTTTGATCTCTATGAGTAGTCCATCTTCTAATGAGTAAAATGATGGGCAGCTTCAGGCAGTGTTAGATTAAAAGAATTTTCATAGTGTAATCAATTAATTTAGTGCCCCTTTATCTGTCATTCAAAAAGATTACACTGAAAATCTTCTCAAGTAATATATACCCCTCTTATACCTGAGGCCTGGTCTATACTACCCGCCTGAATCGGCGGGTAGAAATCGACCTCTCGGGGATCGATTTATCGCGTCCCGTCGGGACGCGACAATCGATCCCCGAATCGGCGCTCTAACTCCACCAGCGGAGGTGGTAGTAAGCGCCGCCGACAAAAAGCGGCAGAAGTCGATTTTGCCGCCGTCCTCACAACGGGGTAAGTCGGCTGTAATACGTCGAATTCAGCTACGCTATTCACGTAGCTGAATTTGCGTATCTTAAATCGACTCCCCGCTGTAGTGTAGATGTACCCTTAGAGGAGAAGCCTGACTGGGCCTCTTCTATGCTACAAAGTTAGGTCGACCCATCTTCATTGCTTAGGGGTGTGAAAAGTCCACACCTCTGAGTGGCATATTTAAGCTGGTCTAGATTGAAGTGCTACAGCAGTGCATGCGCCGTTGTAGCTTTTCAAGTGTAGACAAGCCCTTAATTAAGTCCTGATTGTTTTGGTACTTAAGCATGTGCTTAGCTTTAAGCATGTGAATACTCCCACTGATTCAATTGCTACCTAGTAGAATCAGCAACAGAGGGTCCTGTGGCACTTTTGAGACTAACAGAAGTATTGGAGCATAAGCTTTCATGGGTAAGAACCTCACTTCTTCAGATGCAAGAAGTGAGGTTCTTACCCACGAAAGCTTATGCTCCAATACTTCTGTTAGTCTCAAAGGTGCCACAGGACCCTCTGTTGCTTTTTACAGATTCAGACTAACACGGCTACCCCTCTGATACTTTAGTAGAATCAGGGCATTAATAAAGATAATTACTTAATATTGTTGGTTTCAGGGCTCAGCTTGAGTGAGTATAGTATACTGACACCTGTCTCATGCTGTCTTTTTGTTTTCCAGAATTTAAGCTTTCATTTTTTAAAAAAGACTCTGTTATGATTGCTGAGATATACTCAGTTCATGTTTTCAAATCTAACTGCAGTGACATCTGCCTGCATTTGCAGAACCTAAAATAATAGCTGTGAAAGGTGTGACCTGCCGCCTTCACCTCAGTGAGTACTAACACAGGTATCCCCCTTCCCCCCAACAAATAATACTTTAAAGGTCAATATTGTTGACTGTTTCAAACTAATCAAAGTACATGTAAAAGGAGAGGAGTGGTTATATTACAAAGATCTGCACAATCCATTGGGAGAGAGGGCTCATTTTGGCACCACAAGGGAGTGGGCTTAGGAGAGGCACTATCACTTTCCCCCCTTTAAGTCAGAGAACCAAGGACAAGGAGCCTAGCAGAGTCCATCAAGTCATACAAGCTTCACCTTGGGATATCCAAGCCTGAGGAGCCAAGCACAGTTCATTGGTGTAATCCGATCCCACTGAGGGGAAGCAAGTCCCAGGAGCCCAGAGAGGATGCCTGAGGTTACGTAGATTCATGATTCTTTTCATTTTCAAACTATACATGGTGATATTTGCGTTTTAAAATATATTCCCCTAATACACTCCCTATTTAGTTATAAGCAGTTCATTGCTTTTAATTGTTCTATTTAGCATTCTGTTTTCCTGGTGCTTCCTTCATATGAGTCATCAAACATGCCAATTTAAGTCCATGGAGCCTTGATCTTTAGGGAAGTGCACACAAGCACTATGAAACAATCTTCCTGTCAGTTTGACATGCTGAATCACACTCCATTCTTAAATTCAGGTTACATCATTTTGGGCTTTTTCTACTTCTTTTAACAGTATAAAGCCCAAGGAATTTTTTTATTTTATTTTATTTTTTTTTTTTGGTTCAGGAATGATGATAGTGCAAAGAGTATTGTATTGTATTCAGCAGAACAAGACTGCAGGTTCCTTTCCTGTCTCTGCAACCACTGGCTTTTCTCTGAACCCCACAAAGTAATTTAGTCCTTTTGGGTGTTCAGCCGCTCCTTTTGGTCCTTGTATTGGGTGAGGACATCCTGGCTTTCCAAGACTCTTGTTCTTGGGTCCACCACGGAGCACCTCCCAGCACTTTCTGCTCCCTGCAGGAGATCACCAGAATCCTGGCAAGCTTCCTGCTGGCCACCAAACTGACTTTACTGCAGAAGAGCCTTCCGACTCTTTCACTGGTCTCTTTCACTCTGTGAATGTGCATCCCACCTTATGGGAGGCATATTTCTGGATTGCTGTCTTATGCCCTAACAGTATCCCAGTACAAGAAGGCGAGGGGCTCACTCATATTTGGTAGTGAGTTTCAGCTGGCCTGACCACTGTACCCCAACTCCCCAATGTCATAACCTGTATCTAGAAGATGTCATGTAAGATATCCATAGAAAACCAATAATATCCTGATCATTAATATTATTGTGTGGTGTATGGATGGAGGACAAATTCAACATTACAAACTTATTGGAAATTATGTTATCAAGGTATGTCTGCCAGGCAGGGCTAAAGTTACCTCACCCCAGACAAAGGAATGTGGTTCTACCACCTTGAAAGTGTTTCCAAGGTACATTAAGAGACAATGGGAATGCAATTTACACAGAAGACAAACAAGACCACTCAGCATCACAGCAGGGTGAGGAGATTGCGGGAAACAGACCAATTTGCATTTTAGGAAACACCAGTGGGGGAAGAAACCAGCGTGGAGCTTCCTTCGCCACCAGAACCCTTGTCACTGTCCTCACAGCTAGAGTGTTCTTTGCTTTGGGGAATAACCTTCAGAAGAATCCATTTCAAAGGTGCACAGGGCTATAAAAGAGAGAGGCAAAGAACTCCATGTTATCTTTCACCTAACCACTTTGGACTTTGTGGGAGATGAGTAAAGGGGTTTTCATAGATTCATAGATTCTAGGACTGGAAGGGACCTCGAGAGGTCATCGAGTCCAGTCCCCTGCCCGCATGGCAGGACCAAATACTGCCTAGACCATCCCTGATAGACATTTATCTAACTTACTCTTAAATATCTCCACAGACGGAGATTCCACAACCTCCCTAGGCAATTTATTCCAGTGTTTAACCACCCTGACAGTTAGGAACTTTTTCCTAATGTTCAACCTAGACCTCCCTTGCTGCAGTTTTAAGCCCATTGCTTTTTGTTCTATCCTTAGAGGCTAAGTGAACAAGTTTTCTCCCTCCTCCTTATGACATCCTTTTAGATACCTGAAAACTGCTATCATGTCCCCTCAGTCTTCTCTTTTCCAAACTAAACAAACCCAATTCTTTCAGCCTTCCTTCATAGGTCATGTTCTCAAGACCTTTAATCATTCTTGTTGCTCTTCTCTGGACCCTTTCCAATTTCTCCACATCTTTCTTGAAATGCGGTGCCCAGATGGCTTGGTCAGCCATTTTGCTGGAAGGTAGTGTGGTAAGAAAACTATGTAGAACAAAGGGTGTAGCTTGTTTTGTCTTAGCCTCTAGAAAACATTTTTCACTTTTATTTGCCTGTAACCATTTCTAACTGTATTCTTGATAGCTGAACTCACTTAAAATCATATCTCCTTTTCTTAACAGATTTGTTTTACTTTTAATCTAAACCAAGCCAGTGCTGTTTTGATTTTAAGTCAGTGTTAACACCAGTTCATGTGGCAAGCTGCTGGGTATTATGTCTTTAAAGGAACAAACAAACTTTAATATTTGTCTGAATGGTCCGGGTGGGGGCTGGACATTGCAGAACACACCTTTTGGGGAAATTTTGGGATTGGGGGATGACTGGGGTGTAAGAAGCAGGCTGCTGGAATCAGAATTGCTGTGTCAGAGCTGCTTAACACAGAGATAGTCAGTTCAGGCTTGTATGCTGGCTAGGAGTGTCCAGAGAAAGGCATTACAGCAATTTAAGGCACCCTGGATTACAGAGCAGGCAGTGACACAACCCCTTACTGGTGTGGACTGCATCCCAGAATGTGACACCGTTGCACAGGGCAGAGGTTGGGACCTTATCCCCTTTCATGCCCAGATCACCTTGTGACACCACCCTTCCTCTACAGTTAAGTTGCATGTAACAGTTCTGTGGGTTGTAATGACTCAGTGGTATGATGGGAACTATACACATGTCAAAAGTTTTCATTGGTAGGTTACTTAGCCCAACTGTTTGTCGCTGCTCTTTAAAGTTTCCATTGCTGCACGCTAGCTTGGGAATCAGTGCTTAAAAGCCTCCCCATGGCATGACTGCCTCCGCTCCACTGCACACTGAAGCAGCACTGCTAGGGAAACTGAGGGAGGCAGGGAGGAGTACAACAATCTGAAGGGCAACATATGAAAAATGTACCTTTTAAAACTCAGTTTAATTTAATCTGGGACCACAAATGCTAAAATCCCTTAATTGTAATTATGTTGACATTTTATGGTGACAGGACAGAATTAAAATTGTTTGGGTGCCTTAATTGTTAATTTCCATTCCTTAACATGTTGGATTTCTTTTAAACATAACCTTTACTCTGAATTTCCTAGATTTGTACATGGCATTTGGATAACTAGAATATCTCCGTGTAATATTTTTTACCTTTATGTTATATTGATAGGTACTTAACTTCATCTTAACATAATTTTTTCTAGGAATCAAGAGAAAAATACTTAGCAAAAATTGGTCTAACTTGCCACTAAACCTGCTGGTCACTGGTGCGCCAGAGAAATACTGCTTACTTTGGAAGGCACGCCTTACAAAAGACCATTTGGCATGCTCTGTTTTTATTTCAGTGCTTTCTTTGATCTTTTATGTTTAATAAGCACCCAGGGGTCTGACTGTCCTGTCAGTTGCATAGTTGTATCTCCCAGTGAAATTCATCCGAATTACATGCTTGCCTTTTCCCATTCTCTAACATAAGGATAATAGTGCTTCCCTACCAAACAGGGGTGCAGCGAGGATAAATTCAATAATGTTTGTGAGGTATTCAGATATTAGACCATTGAACGCCATATAAGAATTTATAGAGGTGTAATTAGTGGAATGATTGTACTACTGGAGTTAAATTTGTCTGTCTAAAATTAAGACTTTTTTATAACCTGGACAAACGTTCAAATCACTCTGAATCTTCTCAGGCTTCAGGAAACGCACAGTTTTCACTAGGTATGGTTGGAGACTTTGCACAGACATTAACATATCGTCACTCCCATACTAACATGAAGCAGATATTTGCATAGTCACTCCCACATTAGTAACCTTTCCTTACAATCTCTCTGCTAGTCTGTTGGCACTATTGTAAAATGTTAAATGGGTCTATTTTGAATTCTGTAAAACGGAAACAACTTTGCAATTATTTTCCTAGTTTTTAGACAGCTTTAGTCAATAACCTGTCTTTAACCTAGATTTTACCCTAGTTATTGGAGTGTGGGTGTGCAGGAATACTTTAAAGTTGTTCCATGGTGATGAGTGGGTTTCATGAATAAATGAGTCACTTAATGGGTTGGAAAAGCATTATGACATAAGAATTCCTTTTAGCTATATAATCAGTATCCTCTTACCCAAATAATTCTAAAATATTCTACATTAAAGCAAGTTTTTAGTAGTGATAAGACAGTGTATTGGGTTATTACTTTAGTCATTTAGGCCCTTATTCAAATGAGTATTTAAGCATATGCTTAGCCTTAAACACACAAACTATCCCATCACTATTCAGCAAAGCACCTAAGCAGGTTCTTAATTTCATAGTTGCATTTAAATGTTATTGACTGTACTCAGGGCCAGCTCCAGGCACCAGCTACCAAGCAGGTGCTTGGGGCGGCCACTTCGGAGGGGGGCGGCACGTCCAGCTGTTCGGCGAATTCGGCGGACGGTCCCTCACTCCTGCTCGGAGCGAAGGACCTCCCACCAAATTGCTGCCGCAGATCGCGATTGCGATCGCAGCTTTTTTGTTTTGTTTGTTTGTTTGTTTGTTTGGCTGCTTGGGGCAGCCAAAACCCTGGAGCCGGCCCTGACTGTACTATCTTATTTTTGTTTCTACTGGCCTCTGCGTTTCAAATAGAATTTGTATTGATTATCCTACCATTGCAGCAACAAATTGCTTTCTCCTGCTGAAAGAGATTAAGCACAAAGTTATAGCCAGTGCCTGAGAAAATAAACTAAAATGGCTTCTGCTAACAGGGGGGGAGGGATAGCTCAGTGGTTTGAGCATTGGCCTGCTAAACCCAGGGTTGTGAGTTCAATCCTTGAGGGGGCCACTTGGGAATCTGGGGCAAAATCAGTACTTGGTCCTGCTAGTGAAGGCAGGGGGCTGGACTTGATGACCTTTCAAGGTCCCTTCCAGTTCTAGGAGATGGGATATCTCCATTATTAACTCCTAACTATGCAGAATAGGTTAGCCAATCAGGGAACCCCAACCAATGTCATGTGATGTTTCTGACCAGCAACAACTACCAAAACCAGCACAATGCAAAAATAAAATTGCAAAACTTTGTAATTCACTTTGCAAAATTATTCTAACAACTAAAATATGTATTAATAACAAAATGTTGGAAAATTTCAGTTTGTAAAAAAATTATTCTATGTCTAGGACTCCATAAAAGGCAACTTTTGACCAGTGAAAATATACATTATCATTATTTCACCCAGGTGTAAGTTTTATGTAAAATTAAGAATCATTTATGCATGCAGCGCAATAGTACTTGATTTTAGTAGATATATAAAAAGTGTGCTGCATTTGAGATATGAATATTGGATTATAAATGGAGCAGTCAAATGGACCTAACAGGTTGTGGGCCAGTTCCTTACCTGCTGTGAATCAGTTCAGCTATATTGACTTCTGGCTGAGAATCTAGCCCCATAGTTCTCAAAGAGGTATTATAGTGTACAAAATAGTCAGTGATAAGGAAAGGTTGTCTTTTGTTACAGAGAAAAATAAATTATTCAAGATTGTTGTTTGTTCTAAAACAAGATGAAGAAACATACTAATGCATACTTACCACAGAGAAATAAGATTGGAAAACAAAGGCATGCACAGTTTGACAAACACAATAGCAACTATTAGAGGAGCATAACTTACAAAAAATGGATAGTGAAAGAATTGCTGAAACAATTCTTAGTAAGTGATTACTTAGTGGATTACGCACACCCCAGCAAGTGAAGAGCACTGGAGAAATAGTCTGACTCTGACATAGGGATTTGGTAATTGGTAATAACGTATGTGTAGCAGTAAATGATCATTAGGAAACCTGTTCGGGAAAAAGAAAACATGGAACATGATCAAGTACCAGAGAATTCTGACTTTGAGCTATTGCTGGGGTTCTATGGGCTGAATTTTGCCTCTGGCATAAGATCTTGTAAACTATGGTGGTTTCACTTTGCGGGAGTTCATACAAAACAGGAGCCATCACTGTGAGGTGAGTGCAGGGTGCATTTGCATTCCAAAACCAACTTCCCATCCCTCCCACAACTATTTACAAGATTTCACTGACGTTATTTCAGCCCCTGAGAACCAAGCACAGGAAATGTCTTTTCCTGTGGAATGCAGTGTTGTTGTAGTCCTGTTGGTCCAGGGATATTAGAGAGACAAGATGGTGAGTTAATACACCTCTAGTCCGATATAACACTGTCTTCGGGAGCCAAAAAATCTTACCGCGTTATAGGTGAAACCGCATTATATCGAACTTGCTTTGATCTGCCCGAGTGCGCAGCCCCGCCCCCCCCACCACCCGAGCACTGCTTTACTGCGTTATATCTGAATGTGTGTTATATCGGGTCGCGTTATATCGGGGTAGAGGTGTATCTTTTATTGGGCTAATTTTTCTTATCTCGTAGACTAAGTTCCCTATAAGCTGCACAGCCGCCTATTTAGTGCCATGCAGGCACTTAGGGAACCCGCCCATCTGGGACCTGCCCCGGCCAGGGGAGGGGCACCCATAGGCACCAACTTCCCCTCTAGCCACTGGATGCTTGACCCCCCCTCAGTCGTAGGCCCCACCCCCACTCCACCCCTTTCCCCAAGTCCCTGCCCCGCCTCTTCCCGTCCCCGATCCACCCCCGTCCCACTTCTTCCTCGCCTCCTCTCCCTCCCTCCTGGATCTTCCTACACACTGCGAAACAGCTGTTCACAGTGGCAGGAGGCGCTGGAAGGGAAGGGGAGAAGTTGGTCAGCGGGGCCGCCGGCAGGTGAGAGGTGCTGGGTGGTGGGGGGAGCTTGGCTGCTGGTGGGTGCTGCTGAACAGCACCTGCTCATTTTTATCTGTGGGTGCTCCAGCCCTGGAGCACCCATGGAGTCGGTGCCTATGGGGGCACCCCAGCCCCAGCCCCAACTCAGCCCCGGATCTGCTGCGGCCAGGGGAGGGGCGCCCCGAACCCAACCCTGGCTCAGACCTGCTGCAGCCAGGACGCCCTTCCCCTCCCCTGGCCCCAACTCAGTCCTGGCTTGGACCTGCTGCAGCCAGGGGAGGGGCACCTATCCCACGGCCCCAGCCCCGGAGCTGCCATGGCAGGGAGAGGCGCCTCTCCCCCAGCCCAGGTGCTGCCTTTGGGGAGAGAGAGCTGGGGGAAGTCCTCTCGCCCCGCTGTAGCCCTGGAGCACCCTCCTGTACTCCAAACCCCTCATCACCTGCCCCACCCCAGAGCCCGCACCCCCAGCTAGAGCCCTCACCCTATGCACCCCAACCCTCTGCCCCAGCCCTGAGCTTCTCATCCTCAGCCCCACCTCAGAGCCCTCACCCCCAGCCAGAGCCCTCACATCCCTGCACCCAACTCTCTGCCCCAGCCCCGAGCCCCCTCCCACACTCCGAACCCCTCGGCCCCACCCCCACCACATAAATTCTGTTATGTTTTATGTTATACATAACAAAATTCATTCTGCACATGTGTGGGAAAAATTAGAGGGAACACTGCTTGCAGACCTTAAGAAGAGCTCTGTGTAAACTTGAAAGCTTGTCTCTCACTAGAAGAAGCTGCTCCAATAAAAGATATTACCTCACCCACCTTAATTTTCCTATGGAATGCATTGAAATGAGATGCTTATGGCTAATGTACATAAAAGCAAAGCCATACCACTCTGCCAGGAAGGTTGGTGACCTTTCTGTGATTCTGTTTTTTCCTGCACCTCTGCCATGAAATTTCCTAAAAATTTCCATGACAAAGTCAGAGCCTTAGTCATAATTAAAACGATCTAGCTAATTTTTATATTATAAACCTCTTAGAGAAGAGTCTGTGTCTTATATGATCTAATTTAGTTCTTGTCCAGTCACGGAGAGATTCCAAATAGACATTCATTAATACTCTGTGTTCACACTTTCATGCAAATATTTACCAGAAAATCCTAAGTGGGATATTAGCTATATGCGTGAATTTCTTGCAGTTACATCTTCATTCAGTATTTAGGCCAACATTTTCAAACTTGGGTGTACCAATTTAGGAACCGAAATAAAAGTGACTCGATTTTCTGAAGATTTTAGAATTCAAAATTTTAACTGAAGTCATTGGAAGTAGCAGTTGTGCAACACCTCTGAAAATAAGACCACAATTTTATTTAGGTGCCTAAATATGGATTTAGATGTTTGGGTTTAGGAACTCTTAGTTGTAAATGTTGAGCCTAGTCCATTTATTTTTACAGTACAGGTGCATTAGTAATACTGTAGTATGTAATTACATTGTAATTTTAACCCTTTGAAAAGTGCTAAGGCAAGATTATGGTTTTCCAGTCTGTCCTGTGTAGCTGCACTGCTTCATGAACAGTGCTGAAGCTTGCTCCCAGAGGGTAGTATTTTGCTACAGGTCTATACCAGTAGCAGATTGGTGCACTCCTTCCATTGACCCATGAGTTATAGAGATGGAACTAAGGCTTACACATTTCCCCCCTATCGGTTTAAACAAGGGAAGAATGAGCAGACAACACCCAACTTACCTCTATAACAAGGTCTGTAGAGGCTGCATCAGGGTGTGTGGAAGATCTCATCCTCCCTTATGTTCCTGCAGAGTCGCTCAGTCCAGACCAGAACCTAGCTCTATGTATTTTTATACAAAGAAAACATGAATAAGAGATACCATGAATAAGATCCTCTGTATGTTATATTCTTTTCCACTTAACAGAGAGAAGAAATTCCTGATGATAAATAATTTGTTAAACTCTAGGTCTCCAAACTCACATTGCAATACCTATGTGGGCAGTTAGGAACTGAACCTTGGTAGACAAGTTTGAATATATGGCTCCCATGTAACTACCTTAGTCTATAGCAGGGGTCGGCAATCTTTCAGAAGTGGTGTGCCGAGTCTTCATTTATTCACTCTAATTTAAGATTTTGCATGCCAGGAATACATTTTAACGTTTTGTAGAAGGTCTCTTTCTATAAGTCTATAATATATAACTAAACTATTGTTGTATGTAAAGTAAATAAGGTTTTTAAAATGTTTAAGAAACTTCATTAAAATTAAATTAAAATGCAGAGCCCCCCGGACCGGTGGTCAGGACCCGGGCAGTGTGAGTGCCACTGAAAATCAGCTCATGTGCCGCCTTTGGCATGCGTGCCATACGTTGCCTACCCCTGGTCTATAGAATAAGTCTATGATTCTAAGTCCCATACCTCTCAGTGTGAGATTATATTAAAAAAAAACAAGTAAATAAAAGTATACATGCAAAGGGTACTTTCACTTTGTCAGTAACAGGACTATTTTACAGAGAAACAGAAAGATGTAGATGAAATGTTTGATGTGGATTTACTAATGTTACCTGTGAATGAGAGGCCACATTAAAATTCATTACATGTCAAAAAGAAGAAGGGACTATATGGTATATGTATTTGAAGAATTGTTTCTTGCACTCTTCTACTATGTATGTAGATAAATATACAGGTCCATAAACCCAAGATACAAAAGTAGCTACCAAATGTGCACATACAATGTAAAGACATAACAGAGCTGCATTTTAGCAGTTTAGAATACCTACATAGACTGTACATGAAAATAATGTAGTGCTCTATGTATCAAAGTTAAATGACCATCTGTTATAATAGGAAAAAACAGAAGAAATGCATTTAGTACAGTACCCCTGTAGCTTTTAAGATGCATATTATAATTATCAAGAGGTCCACATTGTTTGTATCCACATATAATTTGAACAGCTTGCCACATCTCTAAAGAATTTATTTGCTACCATCGTAACTTTCTAATGTTTATTAATGCATTTTTGGATAATGCTATTTAAATATGTAAATTACATTCATTTTGAGATAATACATTTTATATTAAATTCCATTTGATCTTTAAAATTACTTTTTCTTTTCATATTCCTTTTTCCTTGTGATAATTAGTAGCTAATTCTTTAGCTGCACTTGTAAATCCGTTTCCTCTGTGATTGGTTTTTAAAGAGGCCTGCATGATACCTTTTTCTGGTTTTCTTCCCCCCCCCCCCCCCCGAGCTGCAGATGTTGATAACAGACAACAGCATCTGATTTCTTTTCATAGAGGTGTAATATCTGTAGAGATAAGATTTGTTAAAGTATATTGAAATGTAGTGATATGGGCTGCAAATCCTATTCCTACTATTGTAAACGGAGTATTTCAAGCACCTGCAGTTTAGATTTTTGATATATGCTTGGTGTCTGTATGTAAAAGGAAACTGAGTATAAGACTTGTTTTTCACTTTGTGTAGCTATGGGCTATATAGGCTTCTTTGGAGCAAAGCAAAGAGGTTTCTTTGTGCAAAAGAGAAAATATTATGCATAGCAAATACCATATTGGCTCAAATCCTGGGTCAGTGTATCCCAATATGCTGTCTCTGATAGTGTTCGCTACCAAATGTTTCAGTCAAAGGTGTGAGAAACCCGCTAATAGACCAGTTATGATATAACTTGCCCCCGGGGGGGAAGTTTCTTAACTCCAGGCAGCTAGAAACTGGCTTATGTACTGAAACATAAAGGTTTGTATGTTGTTTTCTATTGTGTCTAATGGAACTGTGAACATTCCTATTATCCATATAAATGTTGAATACTTTTTGGAAACCTGCTATACTCATAGTCTCAATAATATATTTCAACAGTGAATTGCACACATCCTTTTTCTCTCTCATGTTCCAGCAATGCCCCTCTGCCATGTACATTGGTGAAACCGGACAGTCTCTAAGCAAAAGAATAAATGGACACAAATCTGACATTAGGAATTATAACATTAAAAAACCAGTAGAAGAACACCTCAATCTCCTTGATCACTCAATAACAGACTTAAGTGGCAATTCCTCAACAAAAAAACGTCAAAAAAGACTGCAATGAGAAACTGCAGAACTGGAATTAATTTGCAAACTGGACACCATCAAATTAGGCCTGAATAAAGACTGGGAGTGGATGGGTCACTACAAAAACTAATTTCCCCATACTAATTTCCCCCTACTGTTACTCACACCTTCTTGTCACCCTCATTATCACGTACAAAAGTGATTTTTCCTCCCTTGTTATACTACGGTTAATTGAATTGTCTCGTTAGCACTGATCCCTCCACTTGGTAAGGCAACTCCCATCTTTTCATGTACTGTGTATATACACCTGCTACTGTATTTTCCACTCCATGCATCTGATGAAGTGGGCTCTAGCCCATGAAAGCATATGCCCAAATAAATGTGTTATTCTCTAAGGTGCCACAAGGGCTCCTTGTTGTTTTTGCTAATAATGTTAGTGGTTAGTGGTACTTGACTATATACCCACTTTCCTCCAAAATGGAAAAATAGGGGAATGTGGTTATACACATGTGCATTAAACCATCTCTTCTCCCTATCCTGTGTTTAGAGTTCTTATGGTACTATTAAGATTTCTGCTGCAGACCCCACCTTTCAAAGGAGTAATATAATTGGTCAAAATTTGCTCCATGTTGGAATGAGACCTTATCAGATACTATATTAGAAGGAAGAGACAGATTCTTTGCTGTGTTTTGCTTCTGCTGACACTGTGTTGGGGCAAAGGGCTCTCAGTAAGTTGGTTATGGCTCTTTGATTTTCTGCTCCATCCTGGCCCATAGAGACCATTTACCAGCTGGGGAAAGCCAGAATGACAGTCCTTATCTCTGCTGAAAGGCTGTCCCCCTCCTTCCCCCCACACACACAACCAAATTCCTAGAACACACACTGCACAGGTGTCTGAAGGAAGACATAGGAGCCTACTCCACTGCTGTGCACCCACTGGGACTTCCCCACTGAGGGAGTATCCCTAGCATCTCAAAGGAAATAGAATGGACATTTACTAATGCTAATATAAGGTGACACAGATACAAAATTCTGGTTGCCCAAAATTATTAAAAAATGCTGTGGGATTTCCTTAGCATAAACATTTTTTCTGTAACCCCCAGTTTTAGGAATTTTTTAATTGCTGATATAATTTTCAATAATTCAAGTGAGACGGCACCACACTTGTGTGGAACATAGGGAACTTTTGAACTCAAATGAGAGAGGCCCAGGTACTTTTGAGAGCAAAATCTTTTTTCAGAGGAGGATCTAGGGAACCTATTTGCTGGAAAATACATTTTCCTCGGACTTTGTCACCAAGCTTAGTGTGCTTTCAAAGTCAACTAAATGCCAAACTTAAAATTTTAAAAACTTAGAGAAGCCAGAAATAAAAAGAAAAGCCAAGAAGATGAATGGGGTACAATAACAGTAAGGAATATTAACTGTAATGAAATGGCACTGAGGAAATTGTGGGCCACCCACCTACCAGCTGCTTGACAATGCTGGCAGGCATGCTAAAAATATGGCATTTCCCTCCCAGCAACTGCTACATTTGATATCCCACTGAGGAAAGGTGAGAGAGAAATATTATTGTCTCTTCCAAAGTGCTTTTGTGTGGCAGTCCTGCTGAGCTTTCTTAGATGCCTGCCACAAATAAGTAACCCCCTGTCATACTTCCTGTTCATATCAAGAAATACACTAAATAAATGCAGAATGACTGGCAGGATATTTTGTATTTAGCTTCTCTCTCTCGCCTGCATGTATCAGGGTCTCTTTATGTAAACTCCAGCTACTGGAATTGGTGGTATTCTGCTACTTAGAGCAACCTATTAAGAGAAGTACACAAAGTACTATGGGAATGTTTAATATGGGGAAAATGTTCACTGCAAGTTTTGTCCTAATATAGATATTTTATTTAAATCCTGGGATAAATTATTTAAAATATTTAAAAAGTAAAAAATATATGTTCAGTGTATTGCAGTTTATTCATTATTTGTATTACAATTGCACTGAGATCAGGGCCTCGTGCTAAGACACTGTACAAAAATGATGAGTCATCTGAGGTAATTACCTCAGAGTCCTAAGGCTCCAGCCAATCCACAAGCAAAGATTTAACCAGGTTACCCTAAGGCAGGTTCTTAGTTTCCTTAATTCACAGTCTGCTCAACATCACTGCCTTGTCAGGGATACTGCTAGCTGCTTGGTGGCTCTGGTCCTGAGGTATGGTCCCTCACCCACAAAGCTTGTAGTCTAAACAGGGAAGAGAGACAACAGGTGGGAGAAAATAAGATAGTGAGGCAGAAGTGCACAGAGAGATCAAGGGCCAGATTTTCAAATGTCCTTAGCCCTCAGTAGCTCCCACTGGAAACACTCTATCGTGAGCATTACAAAGAATTTAGCACACAACATAAGACTTATTTTAGTGCCAAAATGCAAGCTGATTTTAAAAATCTAGCTTATAAGTGACTTACCCAGTGTCATACAGGAAATCTGTGGCAGAGCTACATATTGAACCCAGCACTCTTGTAGTCCAGGCTAGTGCCTTAAGCACAAGTCCATCCCTCCCACAATGCTTTCAAAAGGGTGAAACAGAGCATCCCTAACTTTCTTTCTCCCAAATATTTAAAAAATACTTCATAATAGAAAATCCAAACATCACCTTACGTAGTGTTTTTGTTGTTTTGGTGCAGAACATGTCTGGTGATAAGACACGGAGAGGGGTTACCGAATTAAATATTTTACCTTGAACATGATCATACTTTAAGAAGAAAGTTCAATGAGTTAATTCTCTGTAGTGCTTTCTGAAGGAGCTATTGATTTTGAAGGATAGAAAGGAAGGATGAGCCAATAGTCAGGGCATAATAATAGTAATAACAACATGTTTTTTAAGTACATCAGAAGCAGGAAGCCTGCTAAACAACCAGTGGGGCCCCTTAATGATTGAGATACAAAAGGAGCGCTTAAAGACGATAAAGTCATTGTGGAGAAACTAAATGGATTCTTTGCTTCAGTCTTCACGGCTGAGGATGTTAGGGAGATTCCCAAACCTGAGCCAGCTTTTGTAGGTGACAAATCTGAGGAACTGTCACAGATTAAAATGTCACTAGAGGAGGTTTTGGAATTAATTGATAAACTCAACATTAACAAGTCACCGGGACCAGATGGCATTCACCCAGGAGTTTTGAAAGAACTCAAATGTGAAGTTACGGAACTATTAACTAAGGTTTGTAACCGGTCCTTTAAATCGGCTTCTGTACCCAATGACTGGAAGATAGCTAATGTAACACCAATATTTAAAAAGGGCTCTAAAGGTGATCCCAGCAATTACAAACGAGTAAGTCTAACATCGGTACCGGGCAAATTAGTCAAAACAATAGTTAAGAATGAAATTGTCTGACACATAGAAAAACATAAACTGTTGAGCAATAGTCAACATGGTTTCTGTAAAGGGAAATTGTGTCTGACTAATCTATTAGAGTTCTTTGAAGGGCTTAACAAACATGTGGACAAGGGGGATCCAGTGGACATAGTGTACTTAGATTTCCAGAAAGCCTTTGACAAAGTCCCTCACCAAAGGCTCTTACGTAAATTAAGCTGTCATGGGATAAAAGGGAAGGTCCTTTCATGGATTGAGAACTGGTTAAAAGACAGGGAACAAAGGGTAGGAATTAATGGTAAATTCTCAGAATGGAGAGGGGTAACTAGTGGTGTTCCCCAAGGGTCAATCCTTGGACCAATCCTATTCAACTTATTCATAAATGATCTGGAGAAAGGGGTAAACAGTGAGGTGGCAAAGTTTGTAGATGATACTAAACTGCTCAAGATAGTTAAGACCAAAGCAGACTGTGAAGAACCTAAAAAAGATCTCACAAAACTAAGTGATTGGGCAACAAAATGGCAAATGAAATTTAACGTGGATAAATGTAAAGTAATGCACATTGGAAAAAATAACCCCAACTATACATACAATATGATGGGGGCTAATTTAGCTACAACAAGTCAGGAAAAAGATCTTGGAGTCATCGTGGATAGTTCTGTGAAGATGTCCACGCAGTGTGCAGAGGCGGTCAAAAAAGCAAACGTGATGTTAGGAATCATTAAAAAGGGGATAGAGAATAAGACTGAGAATATATTATTGCCCTTATATAAATCAATGGTACGCCCACATCTTGAATACTGTGTACAGATGTTGTCTCCTCATCTCAAAAAAGATATACTGGCACTAGAAAAGTTTCAGGAAAGGGCAACTAAACTGATTAGAGGTTTGGAACGGGTCCCATATGAGGAGAGATTTAAAGAGGCTAGGACTCTTCAGCTTGGAAAAGAGGAGACTAAGGGGGGATATGATAGAGGTATATAAAATCATGAGTGATGTGGAAAAAGTGGATAAGGAAAAGTTATTTACTTATTCCCATAATACAAGAACTAGGGGCCACCAAATGAAATTAATGGGCAGCAGGTTTAAGACAAATAAAAGGAAGTTCTTCTTCACACAGCGCACAGTCAACTTGTGGAACTCCTTGGCTGAGGAGGTTGTGAAGGCTAGGACTATAACAGCGTTTAAAAGAGAACTGGATAAATTCATGGAGGTTAAGTCCATTAATGGCTATTAGCCAGGATGGGTAAGTAATGGTGTCCCTAGCCTCTGTTTGTCAGAGGATGGAGCTTGATGGCAGGAGAGAGATCACTTGATCATTGCCTGTTAGGTTTACTGTCTCTGAGGCACCTGGAATTGGTCACTGTCGGTAGACAGGATACTGAGCTAGATGGATCTTTGGTCTGACCCGGTATGGCCGTTCTTATGTTCTTATGTTCACTAGTTTAGGTCTTAGAGACCCGGGCTCAGTTCCCTGCTCTGTCCCAGAATTACTAGATAGAGTTACTTAGTCTATCTGTAGCTATGTCTATATTTACTGCAGCATGTAGAATACATATATGGCTGTACATAGCAGTGTAGACAGTGAGGTGCTGTTTAGGTGAGTAAAGACAAACCAGAACCTTAAGATATGTACCTTACCAGTCTCTCTACATGCCCAAACAGCACCTCTCATGCCTACACTGCTATTTTTAGCAATATAGTGTGCTTCACTGTGTTTCTGCTGCTGGAGTCTTTCCCTACCGCAGTGAAAGACTCCAGCAGTGGAGAAAGACTCTGCCAGATCCTTTTACTGCCAAATGTGGTTACACACTGCAGTGTGGATGCAGCCTGCTTTTCACAGAGGTGTGTAGCTACACACCCCCTACACACTGCTGCCAGTGTAGACAAGGCCTGAGGCTCAGTTTCCTTTCTGTACAGATGGGGATAATAGTAGTATTCCCATCTCACAAGGGTGTTGTGAGGATATATACATTAAGGATTCTGAGAATCTCAGATACTACGGTGATGAGGATCTTAAACAGAGAGTGAGATGTGCTATGGTGCTGAGAGACAGAGCAGTTTGCTGTCATGGAGGGACTTAGGGACAGACATGCCAAACCGAAAAAAACACAGAAATTGGGCTTGGTTTTGGCTTAATTGGTTTGTGAGTTGCTTGTTGGCTAGTTTTTGGCTTGTAGCTTGTTGCTTCTTTTTTTTTTTTTTTTTTGATCAGCTCCTGGCGGGGGTGGGGGCAAGGGGGGGCAGGGGGCAAGCAGGGGGAATGTGGGGAGAGAGTCAGGGATGCACAGCGGGCCCACCACAGTCCCAGACTGCACGCCGGGGGGATTTAGTCACATAGAGTGTTGAGGTTCTTAGGGATTGGCTTGTTTTGGCCTTGTTTTGAAATGGGATTAGCTTAATTTTTGGCATTGTGAAAGTCGGGGGTGCTTATTTACCACGTGCAAGTTGGCAACTGTGCTTAGGGACCCTTGTAAAATGAACATAATGTGTAAGTAAACGCTCTTAACTGGAATTAATTTGCAAACTGGACATCATTAAATTAGGCTTGAATAAAGACTGGGAGTGGATGAGTCATTACACAAACTAAACTATTTTCCCATGCTAATTTCCGCCCTACTGTTACTCACACCTTCTTGCCAACTGTTTGAAATGGGCCATCCTGATTATCACTACAAAAGTTTTTTTTCTCCTGCTGATGATAGCCCACCTTAATCAATTAGTCTCATTAGAGTTGGTATGGCAACACCCATTTTTTCATGTTCTCTGTGTGTGTGTGTGTGTATATATATATCTTCCTACTGTATTTTCCACTGCATGCATCTGATGAAGTGGGCTTTAGCCCACGAAAGCTTATGCTCAAATAAATTTGTTAGTCTCTAAGGTGCCACAAGTACTCCTCACTCTTAAATATAACATTCAGTATTTCAGCTTTACAAAAGACTGGTCTATTAATTAGCACCTAGTAATAGTGTCTTGAACCTAGGCCTGCCAGGCAGCAGATATCTCCATACTGCCATCCAGCAACATTATATCCAGCTTGTGCATCACTACTCACGATTCACTGAGGGCACAGCTCACGTGAAGTCCCACCTCAAGGGGTTTGGCAGGCACCTCAAGGGTGTTCCAGGAACTATTCAGGCAACAATGTGGCTCTCCTGTAGCTGCCATGACCATGCCCTCTTCTGGATCCTGAAACCTGACTGGAACTCTGACGCCATATTGACCCCAGTCTGGAACTTGACTATGAACTCCTCTGGTACTCTGATCCTCAGGTTTGACTCTGCTCTGACCCTTGGTCATGACTTCCCTAGTAAGGATTCTGACAAATGGCAAGTCATGAACAAGGAAAGTGTTTTCAGTACAAACATTTTTTATAAGTAAAATAAACCATCTTTTTGAAATTATTGGCACCTTGTGGTTTCTCCTGTTGCTCTCTGTATTGCTTTTTATTCCTTCCCACAAACATTTCACCCCTCCACTTCATTGACATCCCACTTCTACTCTCAGGTTAGCAATATCTCAGAATTACCTTACTCATGACCTGAATCTCATCTCTCAGTTTCTGACCTTTTCTGCCCACATATTTCTGTTTTTTCATACTGAGAACATGAAATGACTTGTCCTTTCTGCTGTAGAATTTTGCACACGATACTAAAGTCCTGGTTTGCTATGTGATTTTTGGTTTTGTTCTGCATTCACTTAAGGATTCAGGTTAGCAAGGCATTTTTTTTTTGTAATCATTCCCAAATTCTGTATTAGCAGACCCATTTTTAAATAGTAATCTGATGATGTCTCCTGTGCGCAGCAGTCAGTCTGACAGTGTGACAGTGGTACAATGAATTTACCATAAATTCAATAAAAATATTTAATAGAGATAAGCAGAGCAGCTGGTTGGTAATTTAACGTGTTAACCCCCCACCAGTATTATCCAGTCAAACAGCACAACTGCAGACACTGTAGTCTTTGCATTGTATTATATTGCAGGTTGCAGTACCTTTGGCTGTCACTTCAGGATTCCAGCTGAACTGAGTTTTCCACCCTTAGAACATATAAGGCTATAGGCAATTGCACTGTCTGTGACCCCCCTTGTCACTAGAGAATAAATAACTTCTGCCAATTCCTATGTTTGCTTCCCCACATCTACAAGCATAGTGTAAGTCTTAGTTGTGTCTTAGCCACCTATCCTTCATCAAAACCCCAGGATCTTTTCTGGCTCTACCTTTAGTAGGAAAATTAGCAGCTGCCTTTGCTGTAAGGTGTAGCTCTGATAGTATTAAAAAAGTTTGTCTGGTCTCATCCACACTTCTGAAACGCCCTCTCTTTTCCCTCCTCAGTCACTTTCCACCTGCATAATTCTCTCTCGGTATGCTCCTTCTCTTCCCCAGCTTTTCCCAGCACCCCATATTTCAGGCAAATAGTGTAATACTTCAGTTTCTAACCAAAAATTAAAAGTTTAGTCACTGAACAAAATTTGGTTAATGATAAAATGAATTTTATTAACTTTAGTGATGTTGGCTAGAGGAGGAATTTTAGAGAGATGAAACAAAAAGTATAGAGATCTGTGATTTTCTTTGTGAAATAAAATTCATTGCTTTCCCTTCTCTAATCATCCCACTCTCCTTTTTTCTCCGATTCCCTATTTATGTATCTGTATTTCACAGTATTATCTGAACGCCGGTTACATCATTGGTTGCAGCTGCTGAATGTATTTTAACCTCCTCTGTTCTTGAATATAAACATTCTTTCATTCTTAGGTATAAGTGTAAGAATTTCTGTTGTACATACCTTTTTTCATACCTTTGAAATGTGTGATAGCCATTACAAATACTAAGAGGACCAAAAAAATGCCACTATAGTAAACAGAGTAAAAGAGGTGATTAGAGACAAAAAGAGATCTTTAAAAATTGGAAGTCAAATCCTAGAGAGAAAAATAGAAAGGAGCATAAATTCTGGCAAGTCAAGTGTAAAAGTATAATTAGGCAGGCCAAAAAAGAATTTGAAGGAAAATTAACCAAGCCTGTGGAACTCATTGCCAAAGAATAGTGTGAAGACCAAAAGTATGCCTGGATTCAAAAAAGAATTAGATAAATTCAGAGAGGATAGGTCCATCAATGGCTCTTAGCCAAGATGGTCAGGGATGCAATCCCGTGCTCTGGGTGTTTCCAACATTCTGACAGCTAGAAGCTGGGACTTGATGACAGGGGATGGATCACTTGATAATTGCCCTGTTCTGTTAATTTCCTCTGAAGCATCTGGCAGTAGTCACTGTCAGAGACAGGATACTGGGCTAGATGGACCATTGGTCTGACCTAATATGGCCATTCTTATGTTCTTAGTTATGGGATGACCTATTTGTCAGTAGTTTGCAAAATATTTCTGGCCTTTAACTCACTTCTCATTATTGTACTGGGCGTATTGTACAATAGATGAGTGCTGAGTGCTGCTTTTAACAAACAAACAAACAAAAAGTGCTCCTCAAAATGGTGTCTTCAGAATCAGTCCTACAATCCAATAGGCTGTCCCACACAGAGGAGTTATACTACTCATATGATCATACAATCAGCTCATGCCGGACCAACACTGAGTTCAGTGGGTTTTGGATCATGCTCTTTACTACTCATGTGTAAGCGTTTGCAATTTCTGACTTCATAAAATAGATGTCATTGCATACTCATATATCAAAATGCTGGGCTGAATTCTCTGGCCAAAATGTTCAGACTTTTGTTGCGCACCTAATCCTTCCTTGGCACCTAAATAGAAGTGGCCAGATTTTCAGAGATGCGGACTACCTACAACTCCCATAGAATATAATGGCAATGGTGGGTGGTGAGCATCTGCAAATCCGTCTGTTTCTATTATGGAGCCTAACTTTATACACTCAGGGTTGGCACTTTCCACCAGTGTATTTTTATAAAATCAGACTTTTTTCCAATGTGAGGTCCTAAACAGATTGTAAGCTTGTTGGAGCAGGAACTATTTTTTGCTATTTGTTTGCATAGTGCCTGCCCAGGGGGCTTGATGCTGAGTAGAGCCTCTAGTAGCTGCCATAATAAAATACTAAATAAAATGACTTTAGTCCAATTTTTCTTTTTGTCTTTTGCCTGGAGGGCTAAAAAATTATGCAACCAAAATAGTGGTATTAACCTTACCTTAAACCCCCTACAGTTATCAAGTGGGAGTTCTGTTTATGTAGTCATGCAAAAATCAATAAGATCAGGTTGGTTTCAATAAAACAAGTAGATGTGATTATCATGAAGCTTCCTAGTTTACACAGTGGGTGGTCAATTATTACATAACTCTCATTCATTTCAGTGTTGGTAACTTCACTCCAGGTTGCTTTTCCAATTTTGTTTGTGTGACATTTTGGTTGCACAGCAGCATATTTATTTTATGGAGTTTGCTAAATTGCCCGCAATGTTTTTACAATTGAACATTTTTGACAGTTATTTATTATATTGCAAATAGCAGGGTATGACTGCTGTCCAAAGTGTGTAACAGGTTCTTGCTGGGTATAATGGACAGTGGCCTCATTCATTTTACCTGAGGCTTATAAACATAGAAAAGGAATGAAGGAATGACTGAGATCCATTATAGAAAATAACCCAGATAGGCTTATAACAGTATGGAATTTTAATATGAGCCAAAGGTGATATTTTGAACCAGAGATACATCGTTATTAAGATACTCACTACCTCTGTCTTACAAAGTTTATGTGCACATGCATCCCCTTTTATCTGTATATCCAGCCAGAACATGTTTCCCAGAAATATTACCTCTAACAAGCATTACTTTTGGAAATAAAAGTAATAATTCATGCTTACACAAACTCCAGTACCACACAGTTAATCATTTTACACACATACCCAGAATATGAAGGATGTTAAGTCATGGGCTGCATCTCCAAATCATGGGGCAAACTAGCAGAATTTCCCCCACTAGCTTAGATTTTTAGACCTGCTTTCCAATAGCTGTTCTCTCCATCACAGCTCACCAGAAAGCAATAGTAAACATAAATATCATTAGTCACAATAGTGCAGGTTAAAGAATCAGGGCCAGATTCTCAGCTGGTCTAAATCAGTAGGGGCTCATTCATTGTCAGAGACAGACTACTAGAATAAGTGGTTCACAGGAACAGGACTAGATGAATGGAGCTATGCCAGTTTGAATTATGCTTTTTTGAGCCAGCCAAGTATCCACCCTTTATTGTTTCCAGCACTTCTGGGAATGAAGTCCCAGTGTGTCCATGTACAGAAGGTGTTGCTCCCAAACGTAGGTGTTGGTCTGAATTGCAAAGAAAACCCATACACTTTATCATGTAACTTAATCAGTGGGCACTGCCATAGTTAGAACCACACAGAATTTTTGAAGGAATCCACTTCCTTTTGTAGCACAGTTCGGCAGCCTGCTGAGCTGAACCATATATAATTGATACAACCTGCAGAAATGAAACATAAAGCATGCAGTGCATTTACTCATGACATCAAGGCATCATAAACCAAAGGTTGAAACTGCAATTTAATAGACGGTAATAGGTCAAAGGGATAAACAAGTGAAGACCGTTATGGCTGTGTAGAGCCTGGGCCCGTGCATGCATTTCCCAGTGTATGATCAGATCCATAGTGAAATGGTCACTGAACACACAGACCACTTTAGATGAAAGAACATAAATGTCACCGATCCATCTGGACCAGGGGTAGGCAACGTTTGGCACGCGGCTCGCCAGGGTAAGCACGGTTTGCCGTCCTGGGCCAATGGGGGCGGCGGGAAGCCGCGGCCAGCACATCCCTCGCCTACACCGCTTCCCGACGCCCCCATTGGCCCGGGACGGCGAACCGTGGCCAGTGGGAGCCGTAATCCGCCGAACCTGCCGCATCAGCAGGTAAATAAATTGGCCCGGCCTGCCAGGGTGCTTACCCTGGCGAGCCGCATGCCAAACATTGCCGACCCCTGATCTAGACCAATATCCCATTTCTGGCTGTCACAGATATTCAAGAGGAAAGTGCAAGAAACTCCAGGAGTGGTGGAACCTGGGGTGGTGGTGGGGAGGCTAATGGTTCCATAATGGAAATATTGTGGAGGTTCTGCTCCTGTGTAAATTCAAGCATATGAGAGGGTTGGGGGGAGAGGTGTGGAAAGGAGGTGAGAGCGGAACCCAGAAGGGCTGGAGTATCTGACACAATGCCCAGGATCAGGCTGGAGAGCAGAGAGTGGGAACTACAGGGGCTGGAATGGGCCTGGGAGCAGGTGAGAACCCCTGGAATCCTCCTTCTCAGCCTTGAGCCAGCTGCTCCTTTTCTCCTTGAGTCACAGTACCTCCCTTTGTTCCCCCTCCTATCCCTCTGCCACCCATATGCAGGGAGGTCCCCCCCCACACTTCTCCGAGAAACTCTGTAGTGGACAATTATGGCATAACCTGCCCATAAGTGGAATTTTTATCTTACTCTTGTCAATTAGAGGTTGGCTTATGCCCTGAAGCAACAAGGATTTAGGTCCCTGCACTATTATTTATTCATTCTATCTGATGTAACTATGGCTCTTGGAAAACTGGAAGTCAACCCTTTGACACCTTTAATTCCATTCTATTACTTTTCTCTAAATTCCTTCCAATATATCACCCTCTCGCTGGTGTTCTGGTGCCCATTATTGTGGTGATGTAATAGAATGTTATTATCCCTAGATATGTCATGTGATGACTGTGTAAGCAGCCCCAATTGGTGCCAGGTTGCACTTTAAAAGCCTGTCTAATTTGATAAACTATTTTTCCTCCCATTGAATGTGTTCTGCATGATCATTCTTTAGATGTATTAGCCTGCATTTTTCTAAGTTGAGGCTATTTTCTTTCTTCTGTCTTGACATTTTGGCTTAGAATGTAACAAGGTTTAAGATATTTAAAATCTCCCCATGCAGGGAGGCAAGTTATAGAAGTGACAAAAAGCATTCAGTCTGAGTATAACTGGCAAAGAGGGAAGATGTGTTAGAACAGTATCATTTGAAGCAAGTCCATTCCCCATTCTGAGATGGAGTGGGAGAAGATGACTAACATACTTGTCCCTTCTCATCTTTTTATGATGACACTCTTCAGTGGAGAGCGGTGTGATAAAAATTATCTTCCTAAGCTAAATCAGTTAAAGAAACACATGGTGCCATGCAGACTCACCTATGGAGAGCAAATAATTTTTTAACAAATAGCAGCCATTTAGGGCTATCCTTTGGCCACTTCTAATTACTGTAGGCATCTCTTCACATATTCTTGCTTAACTGGTTCCAAGGCTCACCATTTACCTGGGGTAACAAACCTTGGGGTCTGAGGGACAATAATAATATAAGGCCAAGCTTTTATATAGGGCTTTTCATCAGTAGATCTCAAAGTGCTTTAAAAAAGGAGATCAATATCATTGTCCCTAGTTTACAAATAGAGAAACTGAGGCATGACGTGATTTGCCCAATCATGCAAAAGACCAGCAGTAGAACTGGGAACAGAAACCAGGACTTCTGAGTCCCAGTCTGGTGTTCTGCTCACTTGGTTACACTGCCCTGCCAAAGAAGTGTTTCATGTTGCTATACGATTGTTTTCCGTGACGTAGCCTTTTGCAGATCTTGCCTTTCAACAAACCAGAAATAATTGTCTTGCAGGGATCTGCTGTTGGCCTCAGTTTTCTGATGTTGAATCCAGGATGCACATTCAATCCCTGTGAAGTTGTCTGGCATATTCAGCCACAAGATCACTGCCAGCCATTTTGGGGGTGGAAATTACTGGATTCTTATCCTGGCTTTTCTGTACTGGGAGTTCTTAGTGGCCAGAAGCTTTCCTTTATGAGCTGCTTTTAAACTGTTTCTTTGTGATAATTTTTTTCTACTCTAGTAAACTCTATGTGGGCTCTCTGTGGTTTAGGGGCTCTCCAGGACGATGAACCATAGATGTGGGGAGACCCACAGGACCACACAACAGATCAGGGTACCTCAAAGGCTAATTGAACATTGCTACTTGGTTTAGTTAATAGATGGTTATATGTTTTTGAAATTGTGCATTATGTTAATGTTGATTGTTGGCTGTTATTGTTACGTTTGACTTGGGAAGGAAAATGTGGGGAATTGTACCTTTAAGAGACTCTGGCATGAGCCACTTGGAACCAGTTCTTATGCAGAGGTTTATGTTATACAATTCAATACTGATCAGTTAGAATTCAGACCCCAAATGAAAAGCAGACCACCGAATGCCACAAGGGAGACCCAACCAGGAGAAATACCATAGTTATGTAATCTAGTAAATAATCCTTTATAGGCAGAACCACCACCTGAGAAAGACGAATAATACTCTAACAAGCAGCAAAATTTCAATCTCTTTTCTTCAGGGCTTACTTTTATCGATTCACATGCAAAAGATTCCAAACCAAAATAACCACCCATCACAGTGGGTCCCAATTGCCAGAGACCTTTCCAACTTCTTAACCAGTTGAAAGGGGAAAGTAGACACCCTCCCATTTCCCTGCACCCCAGGTAGCTGCCCCCACAGCCACTTGCCCACTGCCAGAACTGGTCAGAAAATGGGCTATTTTTCCAAGGAAAATTTTGACTTTTAATTGGAAAGCTGAAAGCACAAGAACTGTTTTTTTCCCCCATTGGTAGCAACTGAAAGCAAATAAAATTTAATCAAAAACTACCCAAAAAGCAGAAGATTACCAGAAATATTCTCTGGTTTTCAGTTTTCCAATGATCAATCAACATTTTTCAAGGGAAGTAGATGTTTTACAGGACTGGCAGGAGTATGGGTTAACCCCTTATGCACTGGGACTTCTGAAGTGCCTTTCTACCTTATCACATCCTGCAATCCTCCAATGGCCAGCAACTTGGAGCTCTGGGTAGAGTGATACTGAGCAGTACTCTTCTTGACCATAGAGACTTGATGGGTAGGGAGAGGCCAGTTCTGCCTCCCAGAACAGGACAAGCAGTAACCACAGCTAAGAACAAGCTATTCACATAGTTCAGGACAAAGAGCAATCAGGGCAGAGCCTCAAGGAGCCACCAGTTACCTGGACATCCACCAAGGGACAAGCTAGAGTCTACTTGAAGCTAGAAGTTTCGTAGCCTCTCTTTGTACCATGCATTGGTCTCCTAGCACACATACTTCCCCTGCACAAGGTATCTTTATTCAGGCTTTTACCCTATGTACATGAGAACATAACTACAGAAGGTTGAAAGTAAACTTTTTCCAGTGTTTTGCAGAGTAATAAATTAACCTTAATGTGATATTCAATGCTAGTTATTCTGTGCAACTTTTAAAAAAGATTTACAAAGCTTTACTAATCAAAATAAGTGATGGGAACTTTGGTTCAGATAAAATGGAAGCCATAATTAAACTTTCCTACTTTTGGCTTTGCAAAATCAAAACCTGACTGAAAATGTTTACAAAAATGGAACACAACCTGTTTTCTATATTAGAGGGCTGGGGAAAAATAGAATTTTTATCTGACCATTTCCCCATTCTCCTACTCCACCTTCCCAGATGTTGAGATGGTTTAGTTAAATAGACTCTGGGTCCATGCTTTTGAAAATAGATTTTTTCTTTATATATATGTGTATATATATATATATATATATGTGTGTGTGTGTGTGTGTGTATATATATATATAAAAGCCTGCTGAAAATAGAAATTCCTCAGTTTACCAAGCCCTGAATAAGGTTATACAATATGACAGCACATCATCTAATTGCAGATCAATATGACCTAAGCTACTAATGAAATTTTATGGAATAAAATCCCACTAAAACCTCATTATCACTAAGTTTGACATAAGTAATTTAGTATCCTGAGTCACTTTTCTGAGGGTCATACTCTTCTGGTAGGAAAACTAATAGTCTAACATTGATAGAAATGGACATTACTATTTCAGTTTTGAAATGTACATTATGTATATATCAGCTATACTTCCATTGCCCTTTATGATTAATTTAAAATAATACAATCATAGAATATCAGGGTTGGAAGGGATCTCAGGAGGTCATCTAATCCAACCCCCTGCTCACAGCAGGACCAATTCCCAACTAAATCATCCCAGCCAGGGCTTTGTCAAGCCTGACCTTAAAAACCTCTAAGAAAAGAGATTCTACCACTTCTCTAGGTAACCCATTCCAGTGCTTCACCACCCTCCTAGTGAAAAAGGTTTTCCTAATATCCAACCTGGACCTCCCCCACTGCAACTTGAGACCATTACTCCTTGTTCTGTCATCTGGTACCACAGTCTAGATCCATCCTGTTTGGAACCCCCTTTCAGGTAGTTGAAAGCAGTTATCAAATCCCACCTCATTCTTCTCTTCTGCAGACTAAACAATCCCAGTTCTCTCAGCCACTCCTCATAAGTCCTGTGCTCTAGCCCCCTAATCATTTTTGTTGCCCTCCACTGGACTCTTTCCAGTTTTTCCACATCCTTCTTATAGTGTGGGGCCCAAAACTGGATACAGTACTCCAATGTCGAATACAGGGGAACAATCACGTCCCTCGATCTGCTGGCAATGCCCCTACTTATACAGCCCAAAATGCCGTTAGCCTTCTTGGCAACAAGGGCACACTGTTGACTCATATCCAGCTTCTTGTCCACTGTACCCCTTAGATCCTTTTCTGCAGAACTGCTGCCTAGACATTCGGTCCCTAGTCTGTAGCAGTGCATGGGATTCTTTCGTCCTAAGTGCAGGACTCTGCACTTGTCCTTGTTGAACCTCATCAGGTATTTTTTGGCCCAATCCTCTAATTTGTGTAGATCCTTCTGTATCCTATCCCTACCCTCCAGCGTATCTACCACTCCTCCCAGTTTAGTGTCATCTGCAAATGTGCTGATGGTGCAGTCTACGCCATCCTCCAGATCATTAATGAAGATACTGAACAAAACCGGCCCCGGGACCAACCCTTGGGGCACTCCGCTTGATGCCAGCTGCCAACTAGACATGGAGCCATTGATCACTACCTGTTGAGCCTGACGATCTAGCCAGCTTTCTATCCACGTTATAGTCCATTCATCCAGCTCATACTTCTTTAACTTGCCGTCAAGGATACTGTGGGAGACCGTATCAAAAGCTTTGCTAAGGTCAAGGAATAACACGTCCACTTCTTTCCCCTCATCCACAGAGCCAGTTATCTCATCATAGAAGGCAATTAAGTTAGTCAGGCATGACTTCCCCTTGGTGAATCCATGCTGACTGTTCCTGATCACTTTCCTCTCCTCTAAGTGTTTCAGAATTGATTCCTTGAGGACCTTCTCCATGATTTTTCCAGGGACTGAGGTGAGGCTGACTGGACTGTAGTTCCCCAGATCCTCCTTTTTCCTTTTTTTAAAGATGGGCACTACATTAGCCTTTTTCCAGTCATCCGGGACCTCCCCTGATTGCCATGAGTTGGACTGGACTGAACTGAACTGGACTGTTTAAAAATAAATACAAAAAACTTCTGGACAGCCCTCATAAGCATACATGTTTCTAGTGGAATATTGCAAAATTGTTTTATGAATCAGTCTTTTATGTTACAGCTGCTTACTATAACCTGGTTTAAGGCTATTATTTTTCTCTATATCCCTGGCTACCTATGATGACATCTCAAAACTCTAAATCAGTGTTAGGAATGCAGCTTCCTGACAGCTTCAGAGTTAAGCTAGTCCATGAAACATATACAAGCAGCACAAAAACTTGAGACCACAGATTATAGGCTTGACAAGCCTTTCAAATCACATTTTGGCCATGTATGACTCAGTTCTTGGGATCATAATTAAGTTCTTTAAATCTTCAAAAGTGTTGTGTTCCTTTAGGGCGAAATGCTTCCTGTGTAGAGGGGCCACCTTCGGTTCCCTGTATAGGGATGAATTCCAGTGTTAGTGAATTGGGATTTTTGAAGATTTTAAAAGTATTTCATTTAATCATGTAACTACAGATACACCTTTTGGCTAAATGTTTCTGCCTATTCTATAGTGGATGAAATATCCTTTGGGAAATGTCTGCTCTTTCCTTGTCCCCTTTACTCCACTATATTAACAATGTGAATGGTATACTCCTCACAGTCTTTCCTCAGACTGAGCCCTCCTGGGTTTACAGAAATTTCAAAGAAAAACATCTTTATTCTCTGGCTAGTCTCTGATTTCTGTACCACTTTAACTGTAAAACAGTACAGTTAGTCTTTATGAAGATAAGTATGCTTGCTTTGTATCTTTATTATCATACTTCCCTTGATGTGAATCCACTGTTTTTACTGAGGTGGATGTTCCTCTACCTTGCACATATTCATTTTTTGAGGTTTGGCTAAGATCTGTTTAGCTCTCTCCACCATACTTACTAGGTGTTCTGTATTCCAGTATGGAGAAACATTAAATTATTATTACATCTTTTGTTGAGACAAACAGAGATTTGTCACAGGAGGTGCTTTCTGGAGGGGGGAGAGGAAGCATAATTGTCATGTCTCAATAAACAGAAGATTAACTAAATCCACTAAATAAAAGAAAAAACAAACAAATTCTGTATTCATAGAAAACTTGTCAAGTGACTACTATTGAATCTAGTCACCTAGGAGAGAGGCAGCGTGAAATCTTCATGCTTTTTGTATTGTTCCACTCGAACAACTTTTAGAGTTCATTCAGAGAAATACTGCTTGCTCTATCATATGCAAACAAAACTTTGGATGCAACGGGCTCACTTCTGCTTTATTTTTCAGTAACACTCATAGACTAAAACTCCTATCTTATTTTGTTGTTGTTGTTTTGCTTTTTAGAACATACAGTAACTCCAATTCTGCAATTTCATATCTGCCCCAATTCATTTTCTCTGCTACATTTATCACATTATGCCAAGAGTACATTTATTAACAAACTCTAAACAAACACTGAATAAAAACAGATGCTTCTGTAGCTATCATTTCCGAGCAATGCATTAAATCTGGTTTTATGATAGTTAACTTTGTGACCAAAACCATCAATTAGTATAAGAACTGTCAACTTAAAATGCTTTTTTCTCACTAGGGATATTAATCCTACTTCTAGGATTCTGTCTGTGGCCCTGAATTTAAATAAAGGTGACGCAGAGCAAAAGACAGAGTGATTAGAACTGAAATGCATGGTAGCTTAGTATTTGTTCCTACCTCCAAATACCTTGGTATCTCTGAGGATGCAGGACCATCAAACCATATCACATCACTCCTGAAAGACTGACTTTGAAAGCTTCCAAAAATCATGTCAACAGCCCTGCAGTTCCATTTTTTTAAGGCTTTTCTTTACATCTTCACCCTTTCCTGTCCTCTCTGTTGGGAATGTTAGAGCATTTGCACTGCCAATTCAGTGGTTATTTTTAAATAAGGCAACTGACAAGGATATGTCAAAGTCAAATGTATCCCTTCATTTTTACTACCCATATTTGCTCTCATGTAGTTCCAGTTTCACAAAAGGGAAAAACTGTTTGCTGAAAATGTCCTTTACATAATGACAAACAAGTGTGATACTTAACTGTATCCGTGAAAAGTGAATTTTTTTGCCCTGTTCAAAATGGTCAGACTTTTTTTATTTCATTTTGTGTGCAGAATTTTTTTCTGTGCAGTCTATGTATGTTGCAATGCCTCTTTTTCTTCTTCTGTATTATAGGTAGCTCACCTTTCCCCTGGTTACAAGATTGGTTTATACTAACCAATCATGCCATGCCCGTCTTTGGCCTCCAAGTGTGAATGTGTGCTGACTCAATGGTCTCAGCTGAAAATATTAACCAGAGATGTACTGACCCAATATTATTCACACTGTCAGCAGTTCTTTGCTCATCACACCTTTGCTTCATGACTATTTGGAGACTGCTATAAAACTTCTTTGCCAACTGAAAATGTGTGTCTCAGAGAGCAGCTTCAGGGGTCTTGTCTTAATGCCATAATTCTCATTAAAATTTCTGGTAACTACTCTCATGAAGTACTGAGAGACTGGGCTGGATTGACCCATGACTGGGCCCTAGGCAAACATGCACTGTCTCCCTGTTGCAGAAAGAAACATTTTCTTTACCAAGTGCTGTCTTCTTTCCTGGGGAATTATGTGGAATTCTACAACATGAGAGAGGGGTGGCTGGGCTAAATGTGAGTGGCATTGTGACCCCGTGTGCTAGGTTACAATGCCACTCACTCAAGCGAGTGAAGTTCTTTCAGTTCATACATAAATCCACATTGGTTTAAAAAAATTGCCTCCCCCCAAATTTGTTCCCTAGGCACTTGCCTAGTTTGCCTATGTGTTAATCTGGTCCTGCTGAGAGAAGAATACACCACTTAGTAGGATGACAACCTTTCAGTTTTTAGGCCCAAATCCTCAGTTTCATTAGGACCACTTTGCACTTGTCTATTGGAGGAGCACCTCAGCGTAGAGGATCCTCCAGTACTCCACAGCCATTGTAATGGCTCTTACACCACTCCACCTCCCTGTGACAGTATAGAGCTGGAGGGAGTTGGGTGTGGCTGGGATTACTCTGAACAAGACAGAGCAGTCTGGTGTACAGACAGTCCAGGATCAGAGGACTGAAAAGGTGGCTTAAAGCTACCTCTGCACCCCTCCCTCGACCACCTTCTAGTACATATTGTGCACTTCTTTGCTTCCACTAAGAATCATGGCCTTTGAGTTCATACCTGTACTGTGCACTAAGTTATGTAGAATAAAGAAAGAAAACAACCTTTTCCCCTACAGATATGTTTATAGAAAGGATACACCTAAAAATACCTGTGGAAAATTTGTTCTGTATAGAGGGACAAATGCTGCTCAGCTTGTTTGCAAAACAGTCCCACTGTGCTACCGTGTTTTATATGCCAAATCCTCCCCACCAAATATTTGCAAGGTACTTTAGGCATAGATGCCAAGAGGTGAAATCATTGTCAACACAGCTTATAAAATTAGGGTTACCATATTTCAGCAAGCAAAAAAGAGGACGGGAGGAGCCCCGCCCTAGCCCCGCCCCTGCCCCTCCCACTTCCCGGCCCTCCAGAACCCCCAACCCTCCCCCCGTTCCTTGTCCCCTGACTGCCCCCTCCTGGGACCCCTGCCCCTAACTGCCCCCCAGGACTCCACCCCCTATCTAAGCCTCCCTGCCTCTTGTCCCCTGACTGCCCCAACCCTTATCCACACCCCCACCCCCAGACAGACCCTGGGACTCCCACGCCCCATCCAACCACTCCCCACCCCCTGACAACCCCCCCCAGAACTCCCAACCCATCTAAACCCCTCTGCTCCCTGTCCCCTGACTGCTCCGATCCCTCTCCCCACTCCTGCCCCCTGACAGCTCCCCCCCAGAACTCCCAGCCCCCCACCCCCCCGCTCCTTGTCCCCTGACTGCCCCCTCCTGGGACCCCTGCTCCTAACTGCCCTCCAGAACCCCACCCCCTACCTAAGCCTCCCTGTTCCTTGTCCCCTAACTGCCCCCTCCTAAGACCCCCCCAACTGCCCCCCAGGACCCTACCCCCTACCTGTACCCTGACTGCCCAAAACTTTCTCCACTCCCCCCAAAAAGCCCCCCCCCTGAACTCCCGACCCCCCCTTTTCTTGACTGCCCCCTCCAGAACCTCCCTGCCCCTTCTCCTGCCCCCTGGCCCCCTTACCCTGCTGCTTAGTACAGGGTGTTGGGCTCTGTGCGTGCCAGACACGTGGCTGCGCTCCCCAGCACAACACACAACCCAGTCCCTGGCCCTGCACAGTGCTGCCGGACCGGGACACTGGGCTGCAGGGGAGGAGGAGCTGCCGGCTCAGAATGCAGGGAGGGGGGGGGGAGAGGAGGAGCTCCTCTACAGCTGCTCCGGAGTCCAGTCCGTGACTTTCCTGCAGCCCTCCCAGCCGCTCGCTCTGCTCTGCCGGGGAGGGGGGAAATCCCGGACATTTTGAGTGATTTACAAATTCCCCCCGGATGCTATTTTTAGCACAAAAAGGAGGACATGTCCGGGTAAATCCGGACGAATGGTAACCCTAATAAAATATAGAGAAAATATTTGTTTATCCCTTGGTGATAGGTAGTCTCTATCCAATAGACAGACTACTTTAAGTATATTATATACATGTTAATGCAACTGATTACATGAATAAGTCATGCAAGATTTGCCCTATGAAATATTCTGGGGGGAAATACAGCTTGTAAATGCACATGCAAAGCTTCTGTTGACATCACTGGGAGCAGTATACCTTCAATGGTCCAGTCTGCCCCTGGACAAATAATCTAAGCCAATGATACTAATGCCGTCAGTATTATTCTTTGGTTAGAGGCTACCCATAGATATAAAGGTAAGCAAACAGTTGTCTTACACTGCATATGTAACACACAGAAGCCAACCTTTGGACCTGTAATTTCTTATGAATGAGGTTACCAATGTTTTTATCACTCTGCAACTATTTCCATCCCTAAAGTGCTTATTACATATTTGGCACTATAGTAACCAGTAAGTATATCTATCTTTAATCCATTAATCATATTATTGATGCTATATATTGCCTTCAAAATGTTTTCCTAAATTATGCATTGTACACAACTGAAGACTCTACTCATAGAAAATTTATATTTGGGCTATTTCCAAGAAGTAATTCATGTTTAATCTAGGGTGAGTAAAAAAGCTTGCAATGCCCTTTTACCAGGTACATGTGGTTCGCAATTTGTTAAATCTTCTATTCACAAATACATAAGAATCAGTTTTGCCTCCAGACAACAGCCATTTAAAATAACAGCTCATCATATGAGCTTTACATGATGTATTTACTTTATTGTGGAGGAGCAATTCACACTGAATATTCAGTACAAAATCACACACAATCTGCTAATGTAACCCAGTGTTCGGTGTAAGTTATACATCTTTTTCTAGTGGCTGAGCCACCGCGAATCTATAGAGAATGAGTATATTACATTTAGGTGCTAAAGTTGCTACCTCTTTAGCTAACATGATAGAAGATCATGCTTTTAGCGCTGTAGGTCCAAGGTTCTATCTGTAGTGATGAGTAGAGCTGGCAGAAAAATGGAATTTCCATACTATGGGAAACACCAAGGTTTCAAATTTTAGTTTTGAAATCTCAGAATTTTTCACAAAATGAAATATTCTGAAATATTTTGTTTGTCTTATTGAGATTTTTCATTCATCTTTGTCATTTCATCTTTTATATTGTATCATAATTTATAACATAAATATGTAATAGTCAAAATGATTAAGTAAAAGTAAAACGTTTCAACCTTATCAAAACTGTTTTGCTAATTTCCCATTGCAAATTTTGACAAAATCAATACATTCCCATGCAAAATTTTAATTTGGTTGAATCAGCATGTACAGACAGAAAACTGTTCCATTGGAAAAATTTCTACCAGCTCTAGTGACAACCCATCATGTCAGCTATTACAAATAGTGGCTTACCTGGGATTTGAATGGCTGTGGACCTCAGACACTCAGGACAGCCTTACTCTCACCAGCAGAAGTATGTAATTCACTGTTCAGTGTGTGCTATGAATACCTCATAAGAATGGTTGGACTGGGTCGGACTATGGGTGGGCAATAGATGATGTGAGTTTACTATGCTGGCAACTAATGGAGTGACTCCTTTAGCTCAGATAATAGTACATTCTTCTGGCACTGAAAGTCCCAGATTCAGTCCCCAGTGAGAACACCCAGTGATACTTATACTAGTCCCTGAAGCACATTTTGCTCCGCAACTTCAGAGATAGAAAGTACCCTATTAGGAAAGGTTGACTCACAACAATGTTATATGCTTTGGGTCCAGGTAAAAATATGTATTTTGTATTAAGTTGATTCACTTCAGGTTTCCTTAGACCAATAAGCAGCGCTTTCCTAGAATGTATATGTTGGGGATATTACTTCATTTTAAAGAAATACCCTGTCACTAGTTCCCTTGTGAGTATTCATCTAGAAAATCTACTGTACTTGTTTATGAAAAATTGAACTATTTATATTTGACAGTTCCTTTTATCCTGTTACACTTTGTTGTAATTTCTAAGGCAGGGGAACTGTGCCAAAACATAAATAAATCTGAGACTACTTTCGTATGCATTTAAGGCTGTCAAAGTGAACTTGAAACTTACCCTTAAACATGTTAAGTTTTGAACAGATGCAGCATAATTTTCCACCAGATTCCTGGCCTTCACTGTGTAGTCTGTAGTGCAGACCCTAATATAAATACGTGCTCCTCTTCCTCTGGGCTCTTCACTGCTCTATGTGAAGGCTAGGTACACAGGGAGTACTTGATTAGACTCCAGCTTCTGGACACAGATGGCTCTTGGTACACCTCTACCTCGATATAACGCTGTTCTCGGGAGCCAAAAAATCTTACCGCGTTATAGGTGAAACCGCATTATATCGAACTTGCTTTGATCCACCAGAGTGCGCAGCCCCGCCCCCTCCCCCCCCGGAGCACTGCTTTACCGCCTTATATCTGAATTCATGTTAGATTGGGTCGCGTTATATCGAGGTAGAGGTGTAGGTCTTCAGTGGATAAATTTGACACTATACATTTGATCCTTGTCAGGATCATGCAACCCAGAATCAATGACTATGAGAGCTGATCTGGAGCAACACAAAACCTTGGACTTTGACCCCATCCCCAATTTCTGTTAGACTAATAGCAACTAGTGGATAAAGTAGTCAGGTCTTGAAAGGAGCTGCATATACGGGTTTTATGTAGGTCTTCCACGTTCTAGGTCAGTACTTTCCCATTCAGAGAATGGGTAAACACTAAAATTGGTATATATGTTACACTCGTTATTAACTGCCCATGAGTTCTACTTTGGGTTCTAAAACCTTCCCAACCCCGCAAAGTCTTGGCTAAAAATAGTAGCAGGGTAAAACTTTAGTTACAAAACAAGGAATGTCATATAGTCTGTTACAAAGTCAAACTCAGCAAAAGTTTGCAAACTTGCTACTATAATAAACTTGTATATGGTTCTAAGGCAAAGTCAGGAGAAATTCAACAATTTTGACTGAATTTTGCTTTGAGGTTTGAATGCCAAAATGCAGTTAAATTTAGCCTTTATGAACCAAGATAAATTAAACCCAAAGAAACTATTGAGAATCATAATTGCTGAGCTTTATACAGCGCTGCCAGTGGGAATCTCATGGGGTTAAATTTTGCTTTATAAAATAACTTCCCATTTCAGTACATTTTGTATGAAGGACTCTACCAACCTAAACTCCGTCATGTCATACTGGCCATATATCAGAACAAGCCTATTATAAAACTTTCTTTCCTTTTATGATTCAACATAAAAGTGACATCCTAACTACAGCATGAGCTAAATAATTGGAAAGATTCTGTACTTTTTATATTATGCTACTACTCGAGTTCTTTCCACATTCATAAGCTTTATTTACATAAAACACAATTTAAGAAAACACAGAATAATCTCATTATTTTAAATATGTAATTATATTTCAATATACAATGGCCCCAGATTCTGTTAGAACCTGACCAAATTGAATGGGTTTATTCACATTTGTAAAGTTATTCATTAGTTTATATGCTTGTAGGTTTGGATCATAATTATCAGATACAGTAGCGCTAGTATGAAATTATTTGTTGATCTGAGACCAGCTTTTCAGTTACATTCCTTTTGAGCAATCAAATTGCAGTTACAAATAGAAGTAGTTACATATCTATCTGACTGTCTACTGAAAACAAGTAGATGTCTAACTGCTACTATCTGTGCTTGCAATTCATTGTTGGAGCAAAAATGTGGATGGAACTATTTCCAGCCTCAAGACAAGGTATCAAAAATTAGACCAGAGCCAAAAATCTGACCCATATAACATTATTCTACCCCACACTTGACTCTGTCTAGCTTTAATGGGAGTTTCATTTATGGAAGAGCTGGTGGCTGTTAGTTATATTTTTCTGGGCCTGTTCTTCCCACTTCAGTTTCTCAGACTATCTGGTTTTTTACATAGCTTAATTTAACCTATTTAGGTTTTATTCACAGGAATAAAGATACATATGCACTTAATTATTTATAGGAGGGGACCCTAGGTTTGTAAGCTACTAATTAATATAAGGAATTTCCATTAAATGAGTCTAGATTTTAAGGCCAGAAAGGACCAGGGTGATGATCTAGCCTGACCTCCTGCATTACACAAGCCAGAGAATTTCACTCATTCTCTCCTGCATCAAACCCAGAAATTCTGGTTGAACAAGAACATGTTTTGTAGAAAGACACCCAGTCTTGACTGAAAGATGAAAAGTGATGGAGAATCCAACCCGAGTGGATTTTCCCTCCAGCCCTGGAAACCCTGTCTGATAAGGCCTCCTGGTGATTAAACAGCACACATACTCCACTGGGTACCTTCATCAAGTGCCTTTATTATTATTTCTTGCCTTATGCTCCAGAGACAATGTATTGCAAATAGAAGGGGCCTGATCTCTGGCTCAGCCTTTTATACTGCTTGCTTTCTTCTCTCAGCTATCTATCTGCTGAGCTAATTACCTCATTAGAGGTGCAAGTGATCCCCACTAAACTTCCAAACTCAGGTTACCTAACTCCCTCTAACCCTAAGTACCTAGTTTCCCTGCATGTTCTAAGGATATGTCTACACTGCAATTAGACAGCCATGGGTGGCCCATGTCATTTGACTTGGACTCATGGGGTTCAGGCTAAGGGGCTGATTAATTGCAGTGTAGACTCCAGGCTTGGACTGGAGCCCAGCCTCTAGGACCCTGCAAGAATCCCAGAGCTCGGGCTCTAGCCCAAGCCCGAACATTCGCACTACAATAAAACATCCCCTTAGCCTGAGTCAGCTGGCATGGGCCAGCCGCAGATCTTCAGTTGCAGTGTAGACATACCCTAAGTGACCAGGGTGCTGCCTCCCAAAAGGGGCTCTATTTATAGCTGCTAACAGCACCCTATCGCACTCTCATAGTTAAAATATGCAACCTTATTTTCAGTTTTAACTCGTCTAGCTCCAGCTTCCAGCCATTGGATCTTGTTATACCTCTATCAGCTATCAGGTGTGATATTTTATATTTAAAATACTCTTCTACATAAATTTGAATACAACTAATGCTGTTCCTGGATGGTTCAACATTACTGTATGAGCTAAAATTTAGTATCCATGAATGACAATTCTGTAGTTTCTGTACAGGTCTCAGAATGTACACATTGTGCGACATCTATCTAAGAACAGCTGTTTGTAACCAATTCAATTTCTACTGAGAGAAAAAGATTACAAAAACAGCTGGCTATCACATTATTAGGGATAATGTCTAAAAGATGCTGCAATTAAAATAATTATCTAATTGTTTGGTTTCCAGTGACATAAATGTTGCAAGGGTTTTAAAGGTTAGTCTAGGCTAAAATCCCTAGAATCAATATTAACATAAAAAAAAAAATCAGTAAGAAATATACATAGTTTAGTTTTCTCATAAAAGAGGACTCATTTTAGCCATTATTGTAAAATCCAACTTTGCTTCTCCTGAATTTCTGGTCCCCACATCAGGTTAGAGCTCACTGATTCTGTGTACTCAGAATTATTGAAATGCAGTTATGCTACCTTCTTGCCCCGTTGTAGAAGACAATTAATTTATTATTTGCCATACACTTCTGAGTGGAGGGAGCCTGTTTTCTTTCTAATGCCATAGATTTTTAGTGTAGCTAAGAAGCAAGCCTCCCCTCAAAACTGATCTTTTACACTGGGAAAAATCCTGGCTGCCCCTGCCTGAATGAGCTGAGGAGGGAGAGGGCGAAATGAAAATGTTTCCTCTGTGGTTACAGATCATGCATAAATGAGACAGATTGTTCCCTTGAGTGCTAGGCAGTGAGGCCAGCCAGTGGGCCTTCAGCACTCCACAAACTATGGGAGTACAACCAACTGAGTTGGAGGCCAGCCCAAGCCCTGACCCATGTACATATGTTAGCATCTGGCAAGCAGGATGATGGTTATTCAGCTCTATCCAAGGAAGGTTTGAGTAGTCTCACCAGCTGTCTCTGAAGCAATCTAGGGTTCTAACGTATTAGATATAACCTTCCTCTGATTGACCGAACCCTTGTGTCTTTTGGACTTTTTTTTTATCGTTTTCTGGAAGAAGAAGTAGGAGAGAAACTAACTATGAGTATCTGTAAAGAGGAACCTGCTGTAACTGAACCTCAAGTCTCCACAGACAGATACTGCTTGTGAGCAAAGGAGAAGCTGTATGTGCATTGAGCTGAGTAGGAATAAGAATACAGATCCCTCTGATATAAACACAGGACCCCACTTCAACCACAGCAATGCTGAAAAGTGCTAAAGTTGGGGTAATTTCATAGTTATTCTGAATTCCATTTAAGTATTCTTCTTACCAGAATCATTGCTAGGCTGGAAAGGGAGAGAAAAAAGGACAAAAACCCCTTCCTGGGAAACCTCCAGCTGCTTTGTATGGTGGCACAATATGAGCCATAGAAAGTTCAAGTAAGGATTCAGCTTGATTAATTTCAGATCAGCGCTACTCACATGGACAAGATAAAATTACAGGTAAGGAAATTAATTTTATTGCATCAAACTACTTTCCCTTGAATTATCAAAAATCGGTCCTCTCCAAAGTCTTGCATTCTGAGGGATGAGCACTAGGTGGTCATGCACTGCTTAGCTATCATTGGAGCCTCTTCACTGCTGTTAAGTCAGTCAGTCAGAGTTGGAAATTAAGCTGTTGGTAGATGCCAGAGCAGTAAACAGGCAAAGAACAACTTCATTTGAAAACATCAGAAGTGCTGGCAGTTGGGTTTTGCTGAAATGCTCAGGGTCCAACTGACTGCCATATCTGGGGTCAGATTGGCATGGACCCTGAGTGGGCATGCCATCTGGGTCATGCAGTCTGGGCCACTTCCAGGTTTAAACTAATGTAAATAGTGGATTCTCTGTAACTTGAAGTCTACATCAGGATTTGAGGACTTCAGTAACACACCCCGAGCTTATGGGTCTATTGCAGGAATGGGTGGGTGAGGTTCTGTGGCCTGCAATGTGCAGGAGGTCGGACTAGATGATCATGAATGGTCCCTTCTGGCCTTAAAATCTGAGTGGAAGATGTACATCTCACCCAAAATAGAGACTCCTGGACAGCAATACTGAATTGGAGGTGTACACCACCAAAAGGCATGAGCAGCAGTCCAAAAGAGTGTCTCATGTAAAGCTGCACATGGGCTCTATTGCCTAACACAAACATACTTTCCATGACAGCAGGAGTGGAATAGGTAATAGAATTGAATAGCAGTGACAGCAAGCCAAATACTACTATGACATAACTTCCTGAATCTCAGATGGGACAGCCATCTGAGTACAACCCGCACCTAACTAAAGAAACAAGGACAGGGTCATGTATACAAAGAGTAGCACCAAGATCATGCATGGTAGAATTATAAGGACACCTCTAATGCTGCATCTGGCATTTCCGAAGTACCAGCCAAGGAACAATTGTCCTCAGGTAAGACCCAAATGAATCACAAAGGTCTAGCTTCATTATATTTGATTCTTAAATCTTAATACTGTATTGTGATGTATATGGAGATGCTTTGTAACAACCTAAGAATACTGATATATAGTCTAGTTATTGAGAGAGACTGTATAATTTATACGGGGGTAGTGAAATATTTATTATATGTCTAGAATGCTTGAATTCACTGGTCATTATGCAGGAAAGCAACACAATGGCTCCCCTGGTAAGAACAACATGGCTCACACTTGAAGGATAATGGGAGGAAGCTATTGAGTTTGAGTCTATGTCCAGTCTCCTGTGAAGATGCAATCCTTCCTTTTGCCAGTCTGGGTGCTCAGAGAGCAAAAAATTCTGAACAGTTAAAAGTCCTCTGAGTTGAGGAGGAGGCTTTTCTATTACCAAGGAGTGTCTAGGGAGTAATCACTGAGCTCTGAAATGGACAAGCTGACACAGAGGCAGGCTCTTCAGAGGAGTCTATAGGAAGTTAGACTTATTAGGGTCTCCATGTGGAAGATGGTAAAACACCTGGTAAGCTAGACAAGTGTGCAGTCTGTTTATTGTTTTAAAATCTGTTTTCTCTTAAATGTATAAATCATCTAAGTAAATAATACTTTGCTTTAAGGAGGCTGTTTGATCACTGATTACCAGTGTCATTGTTTCCATGGGGAACATTCACTGTGGATGCATAAAAACACAGCAAAAAGAAACAAGAAACTGTTAGGGACAATGTCCTCAGCTCGTGTAAATTGCCAATTCCTAAAATTTTGCAGTGGTATTTTGAAACTGCAGTGTGAGTCAGGCACAGGTAGAAGCTGCATGGGTCTGTGATGAAGGGCAGGCATGGCAGGTTATAATGAGTCTGAATGTTTAACTGAAGTTTATCTACCACTCAGCTGCAATGATTCTTTTGTTCAATACCGTAGTATTGAAGGACTTTCCATTAGTAAGCTACCAATATAATCAACATTTTTGTTAGGATTTAAGCTCCTTTTATATCCTTTTTATATCCCCACTAGCTCTGATTTCTAGTTCAGGATGAGCTACTGGTTTGCTTCACTCATTTATGCCCTGTGATTGTCAGTTAGTTAATGACCCAGATCCTCAGATGTGGTTGAGGAAAGCTTGGTACAGGTCCTGGGGCCACAGCACAAGGCAGAGTAGCCTAACAGTCCAACTTGCACCTGTAAGGGGCTGTTAGAAGCTCTGTGATAAGTTTGCTGCTTAGTTTCATCATTGCTTTACTTCCCTTGCTGACCTGAGATTGTTCTATGATATACTAGGAATTTGGAATCTCTTTTTAAACCTAGTAAGTGCTATATTCCATGTTTTCCTCTTAGCTAACAGTTGCCTAAAAGTCTGTAATGTCTGACATAAGGTTTGAGTAGCTGTCAATGACATACACTAACTGAAGGGATATAAACATTCTGTTAACTGTCAATCCGTTAGCTAGACCCAGAACTGAAATATTGAAATTGGTCAGCATCTTGAGTCTGCTTAATATCTGCTCCATCTACTTTATAACTTGTCTCTAGAGCTGGTTGAAACTTGAAATGTCCATTCCTCAGGAAATTCTGATGTCTAAGAAAAAATCTGAATTGCAAGAAAAAGTTGCAATTTTGAAATTTCCTCAGAAACAAAATTTCTGTGTGGAAAACTGTTTTGGATCAATCAAAATGTTTTGATTTGGATTTCATGTTTTTAATTATTTTTTATGTTTTCATTTTATTTGACATATTTATTGTATTTTATATATTAAAATGAGGGTTTATTCCAACATGAAAAAACAAACTATATGTTTTTATAATTCTTTATTATTCTTTATTATGTATTATTATTATTTTATTTATTATTGTTTGTTGTTATACCTGTTTTGGGTTCTTGTAAAAGAGGACTGCTGGTTCTTCAAATGTGACATTCTCCTATCCTATTAATGTCTCCATGGGGTATCTGAGAGGATAACTCCTTGTTCAGATCCCACACCAGTGTTCAAGATAGTAAGAGGGCAGGGTTGGTAACTGCAAACCCAATTAAGGTCTTAGGCCATGTTTACACAACACTTATATCTGCAAAACTTTGTCACTCGGGTGTGTGAAAAAAACACACCCCTGAGAAACATAAGGTTTGCCATCATAAGCGCTTATATGCACAGCACTGTTTCAGCGCAGACACTCTCTTGCTAACATAGCTACTGGTGCTCATTGACCTGGATTTATTATGTCAATGGGAGAGCTCTCTCCAGTCGGCATAACATGGCTACATGAGCATTCTTTCAGCAGCACAGCTGTATTGGTACAGCTGTGCCGTTGTAAGCTTGTAAATGTAGACATAGCCTTAGATGGTGAACAGGGAAAAGGGCAAATGTCAAGAGCTCAAGAACTGTGTTCTTTACAGACTGCCTAGTTGGGACCAACCCTCTCTTCTATTCAGTATCATTTTGACAATTACAGGTCTGAAAGGCCTGAGATTCTGGAAAAGGCCTGAGAAATTTCACTAAAGCTCAAGTCCTTTGAGAAAAGCTTGAGGTAGTAACCCAAATTGGATTTATTTTCCAGTTATTAAAAAAAAAATCTTATTTCTAAACAACATACTCTGAAACCTCAAGAGCAAGATATTGAGGAAGTCCTGATGGAAAAACTTTGTTTTTGTTGTTGTGGTTGAACTGCCACCAACTCTGTGCCACTTAATGAAATTAAAATGACTATCCACAGTTACACTGGCCTGTTTTCTAATCTCTGTTAGTTAGCTATTTCCATTGTTTTTATTAGTCATTATTTTTCACTGTGTTTTGGCTCCTCTGCTTTCAAATATGTTGGGGGGGGGGCGGGTTGTATCCAGTTTTAGTCAGGGTTGTATCATTCTCTTCTTAATCTTCTGTCTGTCAAAGGATTTAACATTGACACCCATCACCACAGTGCATGGGCACCCCCCATTTCAATTGTATTTGGAAAACATGGTCCCTAGTAACTTCATGAAGTCTGCTCTTCTCCCTTCCTTGGTTATGAGGGTGCTGCTTGGAGTAGATTTTCGGGGGGGGGGGGTTTAACCTTCTGTAACAATGCTGCCTCTGGTGGGACACAACTGAGAGTATCAATTGCTGACAAATTGCTTAAAAGAGGGCAGTTACAGCCCAAGGCTGGGGTCCTTTGCACACCAAACCAGCCAAACAGAGAGGACTTTGGTTTTACCCCACTGGCTAACCAGAATTCATACAAGCAATTCCCTTAGATGCTCCAGTTTCCCAGTGTCACCACCAGCACCACTCATTATGGGGATGAATGGTTATGAAAACCAATACCCCAGTAAAAGAAAAAAGGTTCTCCCGATCCCAAAGGATCAAGCCCCAGACCCATGTCAATATACAAGTCAGATCTTACCCACAAATCACGGTGTTGCCAATCCTTTAGAATCTAAAATCAAAAGGTTTATTCATAAAAAGAAAAAAATATAGATGAGAGCTAAAATTGGTTAAATTGAATCAATTACAAACAGTAATGGCAAAGTTCTTAGTTCAGGCTTGTAGCAGTGATGGAATAAACTGCAGGTTCAAATCAAGTCTCTGGAGTACATCCACAGCTGGGATGGGTCATTTGGTCCTTCTTTCAGAGCTTCAGTTTGTAACAAGGTTCCTCCAGAAGTAAGAAGCAGGATTGAAGACAAGATGGAGGAGCTGCAGTAGCCTTTTATAGTCTCTTGCCCTGTGGCCTCTCTTTCTTTGTTCAAAGACAAGCTATCCAGCACATGGTATGAAAAAACCTTAGAGTTCTGTCCATAGGCATGTTCTCGCATGCCTTGCTGAGTCACAAGGTGTATCTGCCTTCTCTCAATCGGTCAATTGTATAGCTTTGTATAGCAATTTGTTTGTTTGCCCCTCTGCTCTCCTGAAGGCTATTCATCTTTGAGGCATTACCATGTTTGTCATGTTAATACAAGAAGCAGAATATCCAAGTTTGTTTTTCAAACATTTTATTGTATTGGTTCTGTAGATGGGATATGTGTATTTTTATTTTGGCTGTCAGCTTTACAATTCTTCACTGAATTTAATTTAGCAATGGCCTTGAGCAATACAATAGCTGAATGAAGTTAATTGAATTATTATGAAATGTGTGAGATGTGTACTGTTAAAATTTAGCAAAACATTAGAAAAACATTTGGCAAAACATAACAAAAATCTGAAATTGTCTTGAGATGAATTACATCTATAATATTTCACCTCTGAGAATTCCCCCTCCCCCCCCGATTTTATCATTTAACAAAAATGGATGATTTAATGGTCATGCAAATGAGGGACAGACAACGGTAGGCATATCCTGATATAGCACTAGGAAGTGTTGTGTAAGCTTCCATACCTGGTTTGCCCAGGTACCTCAATTCTTGTCATTCCCAGGGGCAATTCATAGTCATTCATGATGACAATGAATAGTCATTTGGACAGGGAAAGAGAGACTAAGAGAATCTATTGCTTAATAGTTAGGTTACTCACCTAGGGTGTGGGAAACCCACATTAAAATCCCTGCTCCAATGACTATTTAAGTATTTATATACAGTGGAATAGCTTCAACAGAAAAGGTTGAGAAAAAATGACAATAGAATATCCTATAGTCCAGTGGTTAGGACAATCTGCTGCAATGTTAAAGACCCATGCTCTAATCCAGTGGTGGGCATCCTGCGGCCTCCAGGCTGCATGAGGCCCGTCAGGGTAATCTGCTGGCGGGCTGTGAGACCGTGTTTACATCGACCGTCCGCAGGCAGCCAACAGCTCCCAGTGGCCACAGTTTGCCATTCCCAGCCAATGGGAAGTTGTGGAAGTTCATAGAGTGACAACTAAGAAAACTCAAAATTTTTAACAGTGAGGGTAATTAACCCCTGGAAAAATTTACCAGACATTGTGGCAGATTCTTTATCACTGACAATTTTTAAATCAAGATTGGATGTTTTTCTAAAAAGATCTACTCTAGGAATTATTCTGTGGAAGTTCTATTGCCTGTTATAAAGGTGATCAGACAAGATAATCACATTGGTTCCTTCTGGCCTTCCAATTACCCCTCTGCTTTCTCCATAAAAGAGGTACTGCACTGGCAGCTCACATTCAAGTTACCTGCTAATGCATCTCAGCTCTACCATCTCTGTGTGAGAAGAGAGTACAACTGGTCAAAAATGTTCATGTGGAAAATTTCAGTTCTGACAAAAAAAAAATTCCTTCGCTAACTTTTGAAATACATTATTTTGGTTCAAATTATTTAACATGTTATTTTGTTTCAGTTTTTGGAAACTGAAACATTTTGCTTCATTTCATAATTTCATGTGGAAAATGAAAAAAAAATTCATGGGAATTTTTTCTGTGAAATCTTTCTTGGGAAATATTTTGCTTTTCTGACTTGCTCTCCAGGATAACACACCTCTCTTTCTCTGCCTGAACAATCATTGGCATTTAAAGAGCCTGCCAAGAACAGTGTTAATAGTGGTGGTTGTGGTGATTTTGAGGTGCATGCTTGTGCTCTAGACACTGGACCATCATCACAGCTCATTTCTTGTAGCTCAAGAAAGAACCAGCAGAGAATAATGGCTTTTTGTCTCTACTGAACCTGAGTGGGATTTTCATGAACATTCTAGTGATGAAAAGCTTCATATGCTGCTACCAATCCCCTGAGCCATTCCGTCCTGCAGACTCAATTGAAAATTCACTTCACTACACTTCACTGGAAGCAAATTATGACTTTTTACCTTTACACAAAGTTGGAAGTTCTGATTTTGCTGCATGTCCTTGATCTTCAGATGTAGTTCAAACTGCAAGGTTCCTCTTTATGTATAGTTGCTATCTAGTCTAGAGTTCTCTCTCCAGCCCCTTCTACTGCCATTAGTAGTGTCCCTTTATCTTTTTATTTAAATAGGGCAGCAGAACCTTTCATTTGGATTTGATTATGAAATTACTAGTAAATAATATCTTTTAAAATGATCCATTGATAAAGGCTTCCCAGGTAAAATAAGAGGACGTCTTTTCTTCATAATAATTATATACAGTATAATTGAAATTCATATAATTAGTGCAACATAAATTAATGATCTCACTCAGGTCCTGTGCATGTATTAAAGTTCTTACTATGCTGAAGGGTTCATGAGCATTATATTTGTTACTGAAGTCCTTTATAAGGGGTAAGAATCCAGAGGTCTCTCTTTGATGGTTTTTTTTTAATCAAGCATATGAAAAAGACAAATCTTGAAACATAAAGATTGCATTTCAAGCTAAATGAACAAGTAATATATCAATTACACATACAGAGAGTCTGCTTTTAATCCACATATTTTGAATTTCATTATCCAAAGATTCATTTTCTTAGTGGTGGCCGATACATGAAAATATATAACAAATATTGCATTTTTATAAGTCTTATCGTCAAAGTACAAATTGTAGACTTAAAAAGTGCAGGAGCCACATTTCATTTTTCATCTTGACAAACTTGTTATCAAACAGCTGCATGAGCAGTGAGAAAATATACATTTTTTTTTGCTATTCTTCAATAAAAAAGATAAAAAGAGGTTGCAAGCTTATGTCTTCTTAGACATGTACAAGAAAAGAAGTTTGCTTTTTTGATATTTTGTTTGGACAAATAACTAAATATTCTGTCTTGAAAAATCTACAGTAGGAAGAACTAAGTGTGAGATTTTGCAGTTGTTTTTTTACAATTTATTCCTCTTTTAAGACTGTAAAATGCTGCACTGATATCATGTGGACTTATTCTTCTGGTTATGACTTCTCATAACATAAAAGAGGCATTTTTTCAGGATGTATTACAGTAGTTGGGATATTAATAAAAAAGAAAACCTTAGTTCTTGAAATTTTTTCATGTTTGATTATCTATCTTAGATACTTATATGGTCCTCATCACTGTAATACCTGAACACTTCACAATCAAAACATGTACTTCCCCCCATGACACTCCAATGAGGAACTGACATACTATTATCCCTATTTTACAGAGGCACAGAGGGGCTAAGTGAGTTACCCAATGGCACGTGCGAAGGTGGCATAAGAATAATTATTTTCATAATTATAAATGTCTTTATTGTAACAGAATCATTGTCCTTTGGGTTCACCCATGACCCAGCATGCTTGTTGCAGAGACATAGAATGTTTAAGGCCGAGTTTTTGGTGTTATAGTTGCCAGAATGAGCATAGTACTGAGGAGTCAGGTGACTGCCTGCGGGGACTGCATAAAAAATAGTTGGAGCTCAATATGGGAAAGACCAGAGTTGGGGAAGGATTGTGACTGTAGCCCAATTCTTTAGTGGTTGATAATTATTGATTTCTAACTAAAAGAGCTGGAGGTGGTAGGGTTCTAGTTCCAGAATCAGGCACAACAAAAATCAAAATTATCAAGGTCAATATCTGGTTGGGAACCCTGGTGTGCACAATGAAGGCACTTACATTGGGGACAAAGCAAAGCTTTAGCCACTTTTATTAGCACAATTAATAAAGACAGAAAAGCTTCAAACCACATAAATATATAACAGTAATAAAAAGTTAATGTTATCTTTTGTACCATCCCTTGCATTTACTAATATACTCCCCCTCTTCCGTTGAGATCTGGTAGTGAAATGCAAAGAACTTGCTCTGTCCCTGGCATGCCAAACGAGTCAGATGGTCCAGACCAAAGTCGAGATCAACCAGCCTATTTACATGGTGGTCTGGCTTATTATAGGGCCTAAGGCCTGTCATGAATATTCATTCAAACTGATTAATAATTTTAGCTTATTATCATATACATCAAATTGTTGCCAAGGCGAGTTCATGGTTAAGCATCAGCCAACAATTCTATCCTAAATTATCCATGCCTAGTATGAGTTCAATGTTCCTGTGGTTATTTGGTTTTATTATATACAAACTTCGCCCTTAAGCATGCTATTCCCAGTTCCCCAAAACTCAGCGTGATGGTTGGGCCATTTATCTATGCCAGAGTTCAGAGGCCTCAAGCCTAATGCTAACTGCTTAAGCTGATGTCTTAGAGGATTCTGTAGGTTCCTTGCATTACTGCGAAGTAAAATAAAATGCTAAAGCTAGCTCTATGGGCTACAGTGACTAAGGCTGTCCCTTAGTCAAATTTGCTGCATAGGCCACATCTACACTACCCGCCGGATCGGCGGGTAGTAATCGATCTATCGGGGATTGATTTATCACGTCTCGTCTAGACGTGATAAATCGATCGCCGAATTGACGCCAGTACTCTGCCTCAGTAGGAGGAGTAAGCGGAGTCAATGGCGGAGCCACGGCGGTCGACTTGCCACTGTGAGGACGGCCAGGTAAGTCGAACTAAGATACTTAGACTTCAGCTACATGAATAGCGTAGCTGAAGTTGCGTATCTTAGATCGATCCCTCCCCTAGTGTAGACCAGCCCTTAGTTTCACCATTCCTTTACTTCCCTTGCTGACTTGGGGTTTTTCTGTGATATACTAGGAATTTGGAATCTCTTTTTAAACCTAGTAAGTGGTATATGCCATGTTTTCCTCTTAGCTAACAGTTGCCTAGAAGTCTGTAATGTCTGATACAAGGTTTGGGTAGCTGGGATTGACCTACACTAACTGAAGAGATATTCACATTGTTACTTTCAATCCGTTAGCTAGACCGAGGACTGAAATATTGAAATTGGTTAGCATCTTGAGTCTGCTTAATAGCTGCTTCATCTAGTTTATAACTCGTCTCTAGAGTTGGTTGAAACTTGAAATGTCCATTCCTCAGGAAATTCTGGTGGTTTTTTAAAAAAATCCTGAATTTGAACAAAAAGTTGCAATTTTGAAATTTCCTCAGAAACAAAATTTCTGGGGGGAGAGGGAAATAGTTTTGTGTCAATCAAAATGTTTTGATTTGGATTTCATTTTTTATAATTTTATATTTTTTATAATTTTATAATTATTTGTATGTTTTCATTCTATTTATATTTTTGATATTTTTATTGTATTTTATATTTTAAAATGAGGGTTTATTTCAACATGAAAAAACAAAATATATGTTTTATAATTCTTTATTATTATTAGTAGTAGTAGTATTTATTATTGTTTGTTGTTGTATCTGGTTTGGGTTCATGTAAAAGAGGACTGCTGGTTCCTCAAATGTGGGTAGATAGCATAGGAATTTTAAATTTAAGGCACAGGCCTTTCATTAGAGAGAGATATTTAGGGCATCACAGTACAATTTGGCTTTTCATGAATATTGGTTTTGTGAGCTTTTTTAGGCAAAGCTTCTGAAGCTTCTGAAATTTAACATTTTACCTCCCTCAGAAAGAATCCAGACACTTTCATATTCTAATGACAAAAGAAGGATCTCCAAGATACTAATGGAAACACCTACTTGAACATTAATAAATGAAAGGCCATATAGGTCATTTGTTACCACTTATGCAGTCACATTACTAGGGAATATATTTTTGAGACCGCCTTTTTGTAAGCTGAAGTACTAAAAGTATATGGCAGAAAGATATTCAATGTAACAAATGCCAGATCTCTCTGCAGAACATGCTGTTTTTAATATAAATCTATGTTAATGCAGTAAATCGGTATGAATACGGTAAGTTTCACCTTCATTGAACAAAAGGTAAAAATAGATTCAAAAAACCCCTCTGAAGCTGGGTCAAATGGAATCTTACGAGGCTAAGAAAGGAACGGTGGTACAGAACTAGAGTCTCAAAAATTATTGTTTTAGACTCTGGTATTTGAAACAGATTTTTAAATTCACATATTAATTTGAGTATCTGGCCTAGATGGAATGAGAAGATGCAAAGATGTTTTGCCTTTTTTGAAAGGAGGAGCGTTTTCTCTTAAACGCTAGACTTTCCTGAAAATCAAGTAGAGTGGAGAATTATGATCAAAATTGCATTATTTTAACAAGATTGAGTTTGTTAGCTGTGTTTATCCTTTTAGAAATCAGTGGTCACATTGTGGTGCTTCAACAATGCTGGAAAAGGAGAAGTAACTTGAGTGGTCCAGCAATGTTGGAGAAAAACATCATGGGGGAGAGTTATAGACGCATTCCTCTCCTCCAGAGTACACCTGCTGTAGGGGGCCCTCCCTACCATTTTAGAGCTAAAGAGTTTTTTGTTTCTCCCACGTTTTTGACTCCTTGGGTAACAGTTAGGGATATAGAAACCTCCAGCCCCACTCACTCACTTTTTCCTCCCTTGGGGGTCTCTTCCCCATTACTTTACCTCCTCCTTTCTCTGTACCCTCCTCTTTCCCCTCCCCCACAAGAAACAGCTCTCTTGCTTCTGTCTTCATTCTACACACTCTTCTTAATTTTCCTTGCAGATCCTCAGTTCCCCTCTATCTACTTGCTGCCTGTTTGCTCCTGTTACATGTCCCTCCCTCTCAATTGCACCTTCAAGATCACTTGTTCTTTGCTCATCCCTCTTCAATGTCTCCATGGGCTGTTCCCACTGAAAAATCAAAAGCAAAACTTCAGCTTTGTGAAAATCCATGTGATGTAGGGTGCAGGTAGGAACTGCTGCTTTAGGAGAGGGGTTGGCCAGAAACCTGTCCCTCCACCCCAAACATATGTGCCTCCCTAATTGGCCACCTAGTGTATCTATGGTAAGTGTTGCCATGGTTTTTATAGAGAAATGAAATGAGAACAAAGTGTCAGGAAAAGAAGAAAAAAAAAAGAGGAAGGTTGGTCATTTGCACTACATCTATGTAAGTTACGTAGCGAAGGTTTGTAAGATGACCTATTTTTTTCATTAGAATTATCTCAAGCTAGAGCATAAACGGGCCTTAAATAGGTCAATACTTTGCTGACTTCTGGAGAAATATTAATGGCTGCATTTTTTAATAGTTTTATGAATTCCCTTTATATATATATATATATATGGGTATATAATATATACCCATGTCTCTTTGGAATCACCACTACCTTTGTTACATGGAACCTCAAAATACCTTACATAGTTGAACTTGAAACCATCGTTTTGAAATGGTGGCATGGGGGGAACTGACTTTCTACCCTTTTATTTTTGAGGCTTAGCAATAATGTCACAGATCAGAAAGTGAAATTAATTTGAAACTAATCCATCTTCAAGAAGATTGACTTTGTCTGGAAACCCACCCTGTATAAAATGTAAAATGGTTAGCAATCTTTTCTGGCCTGGGATGTTTTCAGGATTGGAGTAGCAGGGTATATTGCATGTCAAAACTGAGTTTCATTAGCAGATCTACACAGGGAAGCTTACAGTGTGGCTCCCCATACTGTAGCATACCTTTTCTCTACCCAGTGACATCCATTTTTCACTTCAGTGGTCAATAAAATTCATGCCATTTATATTTGCAAAATATCTCAAATATATTAAATATAGAAATGTGATCTTTAGAGTAAATTAGATATTAGTTATTATATATTCATCTATTTTTCTCTTCCATTAGAGGCCAGTAGATGTTTTGTGCATTTGGCCCTCAGCATTTTTTAACATAATTGTTTCATTTTTGTTTTTTCTTAAATTCTTTTTTCCTATTGAATAAATATGTATTGCAGTATATAGACAAATAATTTTGACTTTCTGCTTATTGTTCCATGTTATATTTCCAGACACTCAGCGCCATAAATAAACTATCTTTTGTTTTACTCTTCAAGAAAGGCAAATTGCATTTTAAGAATTTTATAATGTTGCTTGTATACATAATATGTGGCTCTCAACTTGTATAAAATTATCATAACAAACTGATCACCAGACTAGAAAGACCCATAACATTTATGTTGTGCTACAAATAAATGGAGATGAATTATATTGGATTATGTTGCACATTAGCATTTCTAATTAGGTCCAGTGTATTAGCTATGTGATGGAGGATTGCCAATAATGGACACAGAAATAGTAAAGGCTATTTTTTCCTCATAATTCAATTTTATTTTTAAATGCTGAAACCTTGGGGCTACTTGGTAGTTTCACTAATGCCACATCCAGGTTTTATTTCTTACCTTAGTCTCCAATTCCCTTAAGTTTTCAGTGGCATGGAACAATGATGAGGTAGTATACGTTCATAGACTGTAAGAATCAGAGGAATCATTATGATCATATAGTTTGACCTCTGACAGAACACAGGCTATAGAATTTCAAACAAGGATTCTTTCATCTAGTACATTCCTTTTCTGGGTCATATAAAGAGTATTCTAGGGAGCCATCAAGTAATGGATGAGATTATTTCTACAACCAATAAATAATACTTTTTCATTGGCTAGAAGAATCACTATAGAACAGTGCACTGCATTGCATTGTCCAAGGATCAAGTCCAAAATTTTCAAACTTCGCTAATTAAAGTTAAGTATCAGGGGGTAGCCGTGTTAGTCTGTATCTACAAAAACAACAAGGAGTCTGGTGGCACCTTAAAGACTAACAGATTAATTAAAGTTAGGCACCTACATCTGTATTTAGACAATAAAATAAAAATAACTGTAATTTGCGAACCACCCACTTCATTGAGTACAATGGGAGTTTCAGATGATGGGAGTTCCGTCCATCCATTTCTTTATGGAGTTCTTATAAGAATCCTCAAAGTGCAGGGGAATTAAAGAAGTGAAAAATGAGGGAGATCTTCAAGGACTCATTGGGATATAGAAATACCACCACTGAGTCAGGGGGAACATCTAAAAGAACAACTTATTTCCAACTTATACAGCTCATATGGTAAATGCTTTGGCCTTTGAAAGTCTATTAGGAGGCAGTAAATATTTTCATAAATGCTTGTCTTGAGATTACAATATTTACAATGCTTGAGAAAGTCAGCTGGAAGACAGTATCCTGTTACTGTAGTTTATAATGGCTTTGGAAGTGTAGGCTTGAGTATTATGAATATATATTATAATGTTTGCATTTTCAAGCTACAACATCTATATATTTTTTCATATTTGTTGCTACTATTGAGTGTTGACATTGAAGTAACAACTTGCAATGCCAGCTGTGGATTGCAAAATATCTAATTTAACTATAAACCTCATTTACAGTTTATTACAATTAATCAGATAAAAATAGGTGTAATAATGTCCAAGTAGCCCCTATGTGAAGCTATAGCTCATTATACTATAGACTTAAACCAGTGAGTGGATTATTAAAGTAGATGGATTTTTCTTCTTCTCTTTCTGTTTGTTGCCAAGGTAATGATTTTTTACTAAATGTGGCTGAGAGCTGAAGGCTTGTAATCATTGTTGCTAAAAAAAACCCTGCTGCAGTCAACATTAACTTGGCATCATAAATATTAATTCACTGCTTCACACTGTTCCTACCCTTTTCCCAATTACTTAGCACCAGTGTTATTCAAAGAAAGAGTAAAGATCCTGATAATTCATACAACAAAAGCTTACCAATAAACAGTGCACTATACCAACATTTGATATTAAAAAAAAAATCAAAATCCTGACTTCATCAAAAGGACAAATCAATTCATTAGGGAGTAAAGTCCTATTCTAATTAAGGGGCTCAGACATGCCTTACCCTTATGTTTTGGCAATGCAGACCTGCAACTCCATAAATAACAAGTCACTTCCAGTGAGGGATATTCGTGACTTAAAAGGAATTTTGGCTGTATTTTGGGACTATTTAGCATTAAGTGTTTTACTGTTCTTAACTAATCTGTTTCTCAGAAATCTGTAATCTCACATTCATATTTTTAGAAAATGTAAAATACTATCTGAAGAGCTGCAATTTTTCTAGAGATCATCCATATCTTGAAATCCTTCCAGTATAAATCCTTACCCAAATGGGAAAAAATCCAGGCTTGTTTCCTCCCTAGGCCTACGTGGCCTGTGTAGAGAATAATGCAGCTCTTTAGCAAAGCTGAGTGAATAACTGATTTTTCATTTGGTTGCCAAACAGAACATTAAAATTGCCACTTATGTTTTGTTTGAATGAAGGAGAGAGAGAAACGTCAACTCATTCTGAATTTTTTTTAAAGCAAAGTAATGCAAAGCCATATAGATGGGCCAAATGCTGAATTCCTTAATCAGCTTTTACCTAATCCTTTTCCAGGCAAACTTCCCATTTAGTGTCATACTCTACCAAACGGTAGATAATACATGCCAGTAAAACCGTTAACTCTAAAACATTTTTCAGGATTATTAGGCGCCTACAGACAATGAAAAAGTGTATGTAAATGGCATCTTCTCACTGACCAAATCTGTTTCCTGTGTGTGCAGGCATACTTCCCCTTGACTTCCTAATGATATATCAATGCTCTAAAGAACATAAGCAAAGACAGCAGTGAGGTTGGTGGAGAACTGTCTCTGCCACCATTGCACTCACATGTATAGTAGGATAAAAAACATTTAGCTTTGCTTGACTGGAAGAACACAACCCAAGGTTATTCATTTAGATCGGGGTAGGCAATCTATGGCACGTGTGACGAAGGCGGCACGCGAACTAATTTTCAGTGGCACTCACACTGCCCAGGTCCTGGCCACCGGTCCGGGGGGCTCTGCATTTTAATTTAATTTTAAATGAAGTTTCTTAAACATTTTAAAAACCTTATTTACTTTTACATACCACAATAGTTTAGTTATGTATTATAGACTTATAGAAAGAGACTTTCTAAAAACGTTCAAACGTATGACTGGCACGCGAAACCTTAAATTAGAGTGAATAAATGAAGACTCGGCACACCACTTCTGAAAGGTTGCTGACCCCTGATTTAGATTCTGATTATGCCCTCAAGTACATACATGGGGCTGTCACTGAATTATCCTTCACTATTGTTTGCCTCCAAAGTCACTATCTAGCGGTAGAAAATGGTAGTGTCTTTTGAAGGGTGACCTTTCTTTGGAAGGCTGGTACTTCAGAGCAGAGATAACTAGAAAACGAGGATAGTGTTAGAGGTGCTTTTGGTACCCAACATACTCCTCCATTAAACTTAACCATAGCTTCTGGTCAGAGATTTATAAAGAACATAACTATTGTCACTCTTAAAATTGTTTTTGTTGTTGTTTTGTTTTGATAGTCGCTGAATAGTGAAACTGAATGCTAGGCTTGGGTTAGAGAGACATTTTGCTGTGCTGTAAGAATAGGTCTCTTTTCCTGGTGATGTAGATGTTTTCACACCAACAGGTAGACATAGAATATCAGTAATTTATCTTAACCTATCCACTTCCCAAATTATCACTGATCTTAGAACTTCAGGCCTCAGCCTCCAGCCTGCTTAAAAAAATCACATGAAATTAGTCACAAGATACCAATTTAATGATGTACTTTAAAAAAATTAACAAGCCATTGGAAAAGACATGACATGACTCATTAGAGAGCACTACAGCATGGACTGTGGTTGATATCTTATTGTGTTCTGAGTACTGCCTTTTTAGTTTAAACAGAAAGAGGACACATTCCTTCCAATTTCAGAGTGGAATTAACCAAACCAGCTGTAGAATGATGCTAGTGCTTGAGGAAATAACTTAATTATTTTTGATGCTTTTCATATCTAACTGAGACACGTTAGTGGATTGCAGTGCACCCAGATTAATTTAAACTTGCTCAGGTTTAATAAAGATGAAAGAAATATCTGTCTGTCTGTTTTTGGGAGGATTCATATGAATTTTTAATGATGGGAGAACCTCAAAAAGCTCAAGGGTTTAGTGTGATTTTTAAATACTTTCAGCTACCTTTGGGGATCCCAGGGAAACTTATCTGAATCTGTTTGGTCTATTTATATTTCACAGAAGAAAAAAAAGAACAAATGAAAGTTGTTGGATTGACTGAAAGTGTGGAATGCATGAGGAAGGGGGAAAAATATGACTCAGATCAGAATTGTGTAGGAGAAGAGAAAGGCCACTGAGTGAATATATCTTCATCTATAACTACCACCAATCTAAAGATACCAACAACAGAAGCAGTCACAATAGTCTGCTATATCTCATATTAAAAAGACAATGAATTCACTTGGTAAAGAAAATAAAATGTAAGGTGAAGAGCCTGCTTGATGCAGAATGGCATTGTATATAGAAAGAGAGAGGGAGGACTAATTTATTTTTGGTTTCATAGTCCCAGACAGAGCTGTGCTACTTTCAGTACAAGATCTGGTTAGTTATAAAAAAAAGAAGGTAACTGTGTCCTTGTGATGTGTGTGTACCTCACAGAGGCCCTGGAGAGGTTAATGTGGGCCTGACAGGCCAGCTATCACACCTGGCAGCAGCTGTGAGTGAAAGAAAGCCAGGCTTAATTGATGAAGTCCACCTGGGGAGAGGCTGGGTGGTGATTATAAAACCAGAAAGTTTGTAGCAGAAAGGAGGCTCTGAAAATACTGCCAACCCTTACAACAGTATATGGAGAAAAGATGAGCGACCAATACAGTGAAAACATACAGTTGTAGTCCCAGTGTGGAAACCAGGTAAGCTGTGAAGATCACCTGATGCATACAGGACAGTTGCCCTTACATCATGTGTGGGTACAGTCATAGAAAGAATGGTGACTTAAAGATTAACTATCTAGAGAGAAATGGACTTATGGACAATCTGCAAAGTGAGTTCAGGAGGGGAAGGAGTACAGTTGAGCATATAGTAGAGACCGAAACACACACAGAAAATGAAAAAAAGGATATACGAGAGTAGCTTTCCTTGATATTGAAAATGCATCTGACACATTATGGAAAGAATGCTTATTGAAGCCATAGCATCCATGGGCGTAAGAGGAAGACTGTATAGGTGGATAAAGGATTTGTCATGTAAAAGAACTATGTAGGTCAGAATAGGGAGAGCTTACTGTAACATATACACAAATGGTACTCCACAGAGGAGTGTCATCTGCCCTACCTTATTCAATATAATGATAAATGATCTCCCAAAAAGGATGAATGCAGAAAGAGGCATTTCTTCGTTTGCAGATGACTGTGCCATATGGGCTAAAAACAGGAACCAGAAAATAGCTGAGAAGTGAATTAACAAAGCAGTTAGGAAAAGTGTGGAATGGGGAAACATAGGGCTTTAAATTTTCAATTCTCAAAACTAAAGGAATGATAGTAATTAAAAAGAAAATTTAAAAAGATTGTAAACTGTCTATGTGAACAGCAAATAGATATAATTAAAAGCTACAAATTCCTGGGTGTGACATTTGATAGCTAGCTAACATGGAAGTATCACATAGAAAATAGTGTAGATAAATGTAAAGATAAAATGTATCTACTTGGAAGTATTTCTGGAACCACCTGGGACATGGATAAGAAAGCAGTGGTAATATTTTATAGAGCATTAATAAGATCAATCCATTGAGTACAGATGCCAAGCATTTAGTTCAGCATCAAAAACAAACCTAAAGAAGTTAAACTCAGTTCTAGCCCAGGCGTTACACATTGCATGTGGTGCCTTTATCATGACTCCTTTGTGTGTAATGCAGATAGCTGCTAGTGAAATGCCTGTAGCATTAAGAATTAAATTATTGGTTTTAACCATCTGGGCAAAAGTCATAGGAAACAGTGAAGACAGAAACACTAACAGGGAAATTAGTGGACAGCATGGAGTGGGGAAATCAAAAATGCCTAATGTTAATAAGATTAAAATATAGACAAAGGAACAAAGAGAAAATAAATTAGCATATATAGCCAAGGGAAAATGCATTATAGGTGGAAAATGCATATTGTCCATAAGTCCATAATATAAATGTGGAACTATATAATGAGATGAAAAGGGGAAGGAGAGCTAAATACTGAAATATAGCAAATTGCTATGTATATGGTAAATGGGGCAAGCATTGCCAAATATTTATGGATGGGTCGAATGATGAGAAAACTGGGAGAGCAGGGCGAGCATTCTGCGTCCTAATGCCTGGACTAAAGAAATCAATTAGACAATCAAATTTTGTTGCTGTTATGACTGTCAAACTAGTAGGTCTCATATTCAGTATCCAATATAACACCAACATTATCCCTATCTCCATTGTCATCTTGTCAGATTCACTATCCGAGATACACACGAGTAAACATTGAAATAGCATGGATTCTAGTGCATGTTGGGACAGCAGGAAATGAGGTGGCAGATAGAGTAGCAAAAATGCTGTAACAACAAAAAATTGACATAGAGGTCCCTCTAAGTGAACAGATGTTTAAAAACCTAATTAAAAATGAACTAAGAGGAGTGGCAGGAACTATGGACAAAGGAAATAAGGCAGGAAAGTTTTCATGAAATATGTCCTAGAATCGAAAATGCTGACCTACTGCAAGAACCTGAGAGAGAGTGAGATAGCTCTACTACACATACTTACTGTTTAAGCCACAGTGTTCAGTAACTTCTCCTTAAATAATAAATACAAAGCTGGGCTGAGTGAGACATGCAAGGTCAAAGAAAGTTGACCACATCTTCTGAAAGTCTAAAGAGTGTAACATTGATAGGGAGATTTTGTATGACAAACTCAGGCACCTAAAAATTACAAAGTTTACACTAAAATACCTAGTAAGAGCATCAGGAAAATGTGGCAACACAAAAAGCAACATTACAATTTACTATATATATATATATAGAGAGAGAGAGAGAGAGAGAGACTAACTATATTTCATTAAATCCAGCACCTGATGGCTATGGCCTCAGAATGTGAGGCTGTTATGTCATTAAATACAAGAAGAAGAAGTAGAAGAAAGGGGGCTGTAGGGGAAGAATCTGCAGCCATTCTCTGGAGAATAGAAGAGGTAGGAAGTGCTCCGGGGAGGCAACAAGGAGTCTGAGAGAGTAGACCTTGACTGCCAGCTATGGCATCTCTAGTTGGAGCCTAGGAAAGGCTTGGGTTCTCCTACCATCCACTGGGGAAGGTGGGATGAAAGCATCGGCGGTAAGGAGTGTAAGGACCACAGAGCCCAGGGACAGATGGAAGACCTGCTGTAAGGTCATTGGACTATAGCTTGGTTGGAGTCTGTTACCCCAGAAAAGGTGGACTAACCGTGGATGGAGGGCCGAGTTGTGGGAAGGGAGACAACTGTGGTGATGGTGCAACCATTGACAGGGGACACCATATGAGGAGACAGCTACTATGCCAGGCCTGGCCACAGGAGGTGCTCCTGCAGTGAGTGAACCCTTTTACAGTCCCTCAGATATATTTTACTATATCACAAAAATCTTGGTTAGATCCAGAAGTCTGGGTCTAGGGTAATGCATTCAACATTAAAGAGAAATGTAAAGTTAAATCACAATACCACTTACAATGTTAAGAGATTGATCCTGTGAAATTCCTGGATGCCCCTGTAGGTTACCAGATCCTGCTGTATTATGAAGTTACTTCCTGAGAGGCTGGAAAATTGCCAGCTGAGTGTTTTGGTTTTTTTTAACTCGTATCCCAGAGCCGCCAGCATGACATTCACCCTTGGTGAGAGACACACTCCAGGAGGTGAAATAACAGAGAACTAACCTTAAAAAAAAAAAAACACAGTTAATGACTCAAGAACAGAGATCTATCTGCATGCTGGGATTTTTACGTGAGTCTAAACAAATTAGGCACCCAGCTATGACTGAATTTCAATGGGATCTGTGCACACAATTAGAGCTGGGTGAGAAATGGTTTTCCCATCCCATGAAAATTTCAGGGAAAAAAAATCAAATTCCGCATCAGAATGAAACTGAGACCTTTCAAAATTGTTCATGAAAAATGAAAGTGAGGCCCACCTCAGAAGCCAATAGCCTAATGATTAGGGCACTCTCATGGGCTGTGTGAGACCCAGGTTCAAGTTCTTGCTCTGCCTGACTCAGACCAAGGGTGTGAACCTAGCTCTCACGTCACAAGTGAATGCCCTAAGCACCAAGCTGTTGATTATTCTGGGGTCAGTCTCTCTGTGGTTTTGACCAGAAGTTCTGTCTTAGACTTGAGAAGTCGTCCCTATAAAAGGTTCATTGAAACTGACGCTTTCCCACATAATGTTTGGTTTCAATTAATTGGCATTGTTCACAGAAAAGCTGTTTAGTTGAAATATTTCCAACCACAGCTACACCTGCTCCCCGTGGGCTACTCTAAAAATCCCAGCTGCAGTGTCATAATTTTTTGAAAAATGTTGCTGACCCAAAAGGAAGGTTTCAGATATCTTTGTTTCCTAATAGCTGCATTTCAGAGCAAATTACACTCCACAAGCGCTTTAGGCTTTTTATTAATAGAAGGGCCAAAAATCTGCAAACAAATTACAAATACCGCGTCCTTAGTGTCAGATGCTTGCAGCCAGGCTAGCTGAACCTTAAAAGCTGTGAAGAGGAAACTTCATCATAGCTTTTTCATCAGGCTGTTGAAAGCCTTGCTGTAAAGAGAGGGGTAAATTATCCTTCACTAACCAGGTGCAGAGGCAGTTTCAAATAATTCTAGTCTATCATTACTTTTTTTTGGTCATCCATCACCATCAATGAAATTCTGAAAACTTTGATAAATAGAGGTTTGAAAAGTGCTGCAAAACTGACACTCCCTTTGAAATGCTAACTAATAGCTGTACTCAGAAGGTGGCTGTCAAACTTGGGGTTCAAACCAGACCACTGAGAGGTTTTATCACCACTTGTCTTATAACCTTGAGTGTCTTATAATGCAGTGCTGGTGTAGCTCCCAGTCCAGACACTCCCAGTCACATTCAGCAGCCCTGGTTCAGCAACTCTGACTCCAGCAGCCTGCTTGTTACACTAGAGCCACACCCTGGTGGCAGCCCGCCTTGGTTACTATTAGCAAAGTGACTCCAACGCCCGCCTTGGTTACTATTAGCAAAGTGACTCCAACGCCTGTGTCTGGACAAAAATCTGTTTATCAACACCCCTGACACACCTGGTCTAAACTCCTTTTTGTGACAAACGTTAAAGCATAATATTAGGGAGAATCCAAAATATCACATAGCATTGTTACATATCTTTTACAATGATATTATTGACCAGTGTGGTGTTAGCTTTCAAATAATACCTCACATGGAATATTTTTTTACAAAGCCATTACAGTATTGCATGGTGTGACTACAGGGGTGTCTAGCTTTACGGTGGCATGCTTTGCAAAATAAATACATGAACAGCCATAGTTTATGGTGCTAGTATTCAATTCTGTTAACCCATAATGGCTAGTGGTTGTAGCAGATCCATGTGATGGCACTAGAATTTGTCAAGAAAATCTGCTGTCCAGCAATTGCGTGGGGGGGGGGGGGGGGGGAGAGAGGGGGTTCACTCTTGGTGAATTATCCAGTTATAAGAATATTTTTGTTTTTCTTTTCTTAAAATGTCCTCCCTTGTGTCTGACTGCTTTGAATGTCCTACTTTCCACCGATACAAGCAATATACTGTTGAATGTTGGTCATTGATTTAAGAACCATGGTACCTATCACTGGTATTGTTGCATAGAGCTTTTTGTACAGAGCTGAACTAGGCCAGCGCATACTGGGCATTACTCTATGCCTATGTGTGGTGAAATGGCATATATTTTTTGCCATGTTAAAAAAAAATTCCTAGATACTTTTGTCTGAAATATTAATAGTAATAATTATTGACTTAGATGTGAAAAATATTTATGGACAGTATTTAGAATGAGAAGAGTTGTTGCTAAACATTCACAGTGTTCAAGTCTTAGGCCGAGACTGCAAGTGGCACCTTGTGAAGCCATTCAGAGATAAGGTAATTTTTTTTTTCTCTCCTTTGCTTAGTGTCTGATGTTTGACAGCACTTTTGTGAACCTTCTGTGAGATCTGCTGAGTGAACTTGTATCTGTCTTCTGTACTGTAGCCTTTGAAGACTTGGCCTTAAGTGGTTCTCTCTGAAGATGTTTTATTTACAATTTAACATATTTTAGTGGATTGGTCATACAAAATCACTTACTGCCTCATGCATTCAAAATTACACTGTTATCAAGACTGAGTCTTGCATAAATACATAATTAGTGAATCTTATGTAGTTACTTTATATGTTCCGACTGATTTTTTAAAAAAAACAAGCTCTTCTCCATCCAGTAAACACTTAGGGCCAGACTGGCTTTTAAATCAAAGACCCATAAGTAGTGTGGTGGAGCTGTGAAGCCCTAGGAAGAGCATTGTGCCTCAGATTGGGTTTTTTTTCCACTCTAGAGAAAGCAGCTGGGATTCCAGCTTCTTCACTTCCCCTTCCTTTCTTTTAAAAATGATATTTGGGTCTCTCTGCTTCCCTGGTTCTTCACAGTCCTCCAGCAAAAGCAACACCTTTGATGCCAGGTTCCCTCACTCCCCCTGCGAAGTTAATAATATCTCAGCTGTATTCTCCATGCTGTTCTCATTCTTTGAAGGATGGGGAGTTCAGATGCTTCTCTACTCACCTCTCACCCGCCCCTCCAGGGAAGGAGCCAGTCCTGGTCCCAGTCTGCTATTTGCCTGGGTAAAATCTTTGTTTGTCCTGGTGAGTGGGTTTTTCAGGCATTCTGGCTATATCAGCTACTTTGAAAGCAAAACATTGCACTGAGAAGAGAGAATATATATCTATATCTATATATATTTATATATATATCACCCACACTTAGGACTCTTACTCTTTCCCACAACTTTAAATTCTGCATTTGGCTTTCTCCCATGGATTTTATATCACAAAGCTGGTGGTTACTGGTGCTACCATCCACCTTTAAGAAGATTTTCAGATATTTTGGAGTTGACTCATTGTGTGTGTCAAACCTTAAAAATCAAAGGAAACATTTCAGTTTAATTTTCAAAATTAGATTAAACAAAATGAACTAGATCTGTCCTATTGATCTTGTATCATTGTGTATTCCATCATGGAATGACCATATCAAACAAATTCATAACACATGGTAGTGTCCCAAAACTAACCCCGACAAGGAAATGTTTTGCACACTTCAGAGAACATCTAATTCTAAATTTTCAGCAGGGAATACCTATTTGTGAGAATTGCAATTTCCTGCTGTTGACAAGCTTGAATGATAAACATGATGGCAAGTCTCAACATACAAGTGTTTGTCATCTCAACTGTTATCAGTCCCTTCAAAGTAATGGGTTTTTGTTAACCACCAGCAGAAGTAAATTGAGCTTTTGATCCCTCTGTCTCCCCCCCAAGAGATTACATATATTTCTTAATTAAAATATAATAGAGCATTCAAAGCTAATTCTTTAAAGTTTGATGTTATTGCTATTTCCTTCTAGTATACAGTACATCTGCCTCCATCGACAGTTTTTTTTAAATTGGCCGTGACTTGTGGCAGCAACTCTACAATGAACCTGGTTTAGGGATTTCAGGGTACTGTATGAGAGAGATCAAAGCTTTGGCCCTTCTGTTCCTTAAAGCTTCTAAATTCCTGGAGCCTTCCTGGTGCCATTTATTTTATTTGAGCAGGTGTCCTTTTCTCTTTATTTTACAGCCAGGCAAAGCAAAATAATATCTTGGATTGTTAGTGAGAGAGAGCTAGTTCTTATTGTGGCGATGTCAGTAGTAACTATGTAGTTTGAGGGTGAGTCCAGTCTAAATCTTGGTTTGGAATAAGCTTTGTTTGCATGTAGGTCTGAGAAGAAATCTTTCTGAAAATAGGGAAGGTGTCAGTGTGACAGCCTGCTTGGGGACACCCAGAGCTGTGAGCCTCTGTTACCCCTCTGAGAGTTTTGCTGTTGCTAAACTATGTGTCAGCTGTGTGATTCATTAGCTCATCTGCCTTGCCAGCAGACTCTTCAGGACTCTGCCAGCCCCAATCTTGTCTAATAGGTAACAACTAGTGAACCCCAATTCCCCAGAAATGTCTTTCTGCAGTGTCCAGTCCCTCTCTTTGGACACTCACACAAGCTATGAAGCTTGCTCCCTCCAAAGAGACAGAACACCCACCAGCCTGTTAGATTATCTGAAGACTTGCACTTCACTGTAATATACAGCACTGAGAGGGTTTTGTAATAAAACAAGAATAGTTGATTAACAAGAAACAGAGATTTAATTGATAAATAAGAATAAAAGAAACAAGTTATGATTACAAGTAAACAAACAAAAACTTGCTTTCTAGTGATTAAAACTTAGTTTCAGCAATTCGTGATCTTTGTCTAAGCAGGTTTCTCACCTATAGTCAGTTTCCAGCTACTCTTATCCAGCTTTCATAGGCTGAGAAGGCACTGAACCCTACGTTTCTTAAGTGATGAATAACCAGATTGGCTCTTTGCCTGTCTTTATATTCCCCAAATAGCATTGCCTGTCTCAAGATACAGGAAAGTTCCCTGGAATGCAAATCCCCCCCCCCCATGATCATTAAATGGTCTTCTCCCCTGCTGCTTAGCTGGATGTTTTGTTTTCCTTATATGTAGGGGTCTACTTACAAATCCACGAAATTTGCTATTGATTCCGAGACCAACTCACAAAAAATGTGTGATTTCTCCGCAGCATTTCTCAAAGTGAGGGTCCTGACACAAAAGGGAATCACAAGCCTATTGTAGAGGGTCCCAGTATTGCCACCCTTACTTCTGCGCTGTTGCTGGCAGTGGCACTGCCTGAAGCTGGGCAGCGGGAGATGGGTGGCTGCTACCAGGCACCCAGCTCTGAAAGCAGCATTGTTGCCAGCAGCAGCGCAGGACTAAGGGTTGCAATACTGCACCATGCCATCTGTACTTCTCTGCTGCTGCTGCCTTCAGAGCTGGGTGGCTGGGGACAAGATGTCACGGTCTGTGACGTGATTTTCAGGGCTGTGAATTTGGTAGACCACCTACTTATGTCTAAATGTACATGCATTGTCTTCTGCCTGTGGTCAGCCTGGTCAGATAAGGAAATATACATTTCTTTGTCTGCGGAGGCTGGGCTTACTTGCTGCCTGCCAAATACATTTTAAGAATATATTTCCAGCACACATCTATAGCTCTTTGTAGATACCCTGTACATATATCACACAATGATTTCAGGAACCAGCATGTTACCAGTGTGCATTTGATACCTTACATGAAACCTTTTACATACAGATTGTCACAATGGTGTCTTGGGGTTGTGGGTGTGTCAGGCCTGATGTGAGTTATTGTTTGGTGTTTCCTCTGCCAGTTGGTATTGAGGGGCTCCCAGGCTCCTAGCTGGATCAAAGATGTAAAGTTTTGGTTAAGTAGAAAATAATGCATGCTTAACATTTTCCCATCAGTTTTGTGCTTTTGGTCTCCATGATCTTGGTAGAGAGAGGGTGTCATACAGCAAACTCCAGACACAGGTGCAGTTCCTTAGCCATGGAGCTCCCATGGAGCATTTTTTCAGGAAAGAATTATTTAAGAATCTTAATTTTATGAACAGAAGCAAAAAATCCCCGATTCTCATTTATACTAAGTCCCCTTTATACTACCAGAGTGGTATCAGGGGGGCTTAGTATACATCAGAATCAGGCTCTCTGTCTTCAAAGTATATAGTTCGTACAATGCTGTCCATGCTACAATGATGAAGCAACTTGATCAACAACTTTATTTCCTAAAAGAGCTGGAAATGATTTAATATTTTCAAATATTATTCATTTAAAGACAAACTTGATAGATTATCTTCTTCCCAGTGACAGACAGACACATTCACTGTGAACATAGCAAATTATCTGCTCAGAATCATTAGTTTTCTGTTTCCAATTCTGTCTGTTAAGAGAAGACAGAGATTGTATGTGTGCATACCAAAACGCATTTTTCAGCCTCCTGATTGATGCAAAGTGTGGGTGAGGATGTTGTGGAGTACTATCCTGGTAATATTACACACAAACTACCTCTTTGCCATACATCATAGACAGAATCTGAAAACTGGTCCCAGATGTTTTTTATGACACTTACATGTAAGAAATGCAACCTTAACTTTCTGCTCACATTTGAAGATTGTTTCCTTCATTCTTCAGCTAGAATAATTGAATCTGTCACTTTGGTCAGAGCAAGTTATTGGCTGGACTAGAAACTTGAGAATTAGATACAAGAGGAAGCACTGACAGATGAGTCATTTATTGAACAATACCATAATATCATTCTAAACAGCACTTCAGCAAATATTTTTCAATGTTCTGAATCTCTACTTTTAGTCCAAAAAAAATTCTGTTTACAGACTGAAGATGGTTTAGTTAGGCACAAATGGCCAGAGCCTGGACTCACATTTATTCTAGACTGTTCCAGAGGTTCGAAGTAGCAGAAAGTCCATTTAAGTGGCCAGCTGGAGATACCCTAGGTATGCTGAATCCCCAGGTGACACAGAGCTGGCATAGCCTACTCTACTCCACCCAGAATAGAGGATGTGTGTAGGGGGCATGGCTGGAGCACTATGTTAATCTAGCAAACCCTAGCTGGCAGAACAGGCCAGTGGGGCCTACTGCTGCTGGTTGCTCTAAATCATTCCTTAGAATTGATACCTAACACCCAAAGATCAGAAAGCTACAAAGGTGGCTTTGACTCCCACTCTTGAGCTGTTGTGGCTCCAAAGGAGCTGGTCCCCAGGATCCATCCCACACCGTGTATTCTAAGGTTGTTTCAATTGTGATTCAGATTAAACCATGAGATGTAACTATACAGTTTTTAGAATGTTGCCTTATTGTGTTGTGGCATTGCCTAGGTTTAATAGGGTCATAGCCCTTCTAATACCTGGGTTTATTTCTCACATATTCCGATACAATTTAAATTACTCTCTTCCTCAGATGCGCACACGCCTTGATTTTATCGAGTCTACATTTTTCACTGTTACAAAGAGAAACCTTCAAATAAGAAGATAAATAAAGACTAACAGAAAGCTCTTTTAAGATTACGTGTGCAAAGCAAGACATTATTGCAGTTGTGAGAAATAATTCACCTCCTGATAGCAACAAATTATATTTTCTATCTACAGCTGTTGTGTGTGTGTATATATATATATATATATATATATATATATATATCCTGCTTGATTCCTCTTGTGACTAGTCAGGTGCAATTTTTTGTTTTATGACATACATATTAAATATTGGTGAAATGCCTGATAGCTTGTAAATTAAATCAGTTATTTTTGCTACAATGGCTGCAGCCTTACATGTCTCGGAGATAAAGTATGATGCCAATGGGAACTGCTGAGTACTCAGCATTTTTGAAAACACAATCACTTATTTAGATGCCTAAATATGGAATTAGAAATCTACATTTTGAATTGGAAAAATCTTGGCCTCACTGTAACTGTCTGCTTTCCATATTCTGCAATGCCATTTGCAATCAGTTGCTTTTAGAAAGTGTTATTAACTAGCCTATCTATTGGGGTTCTAGGAAGAAAGTAGTATTGTGAACGGTTTAGTTTGTATTTTGTAGGTATTGCATGCAAATGATGATCCTGGCTCTTTCATGATGTGGGGAGGGATAGCTCAGTGGTTTGAGCATTGGCCTGCTAAACCCATGGTTGTGAGTTCAATCCTCAAGGGAGCCATTTAAGGTTCTGGGGCAAAAATCTGTCTGGGCATTGGTCCTGCTTTGAGCAGGGGATTGGCCTAGATGATCTCCTGAGGTCCCTTCCAACCCTGATATTCTATGATTCTGTAGACATAATGCTAACAATGTGTGTTTCCATTGTGATTGTGTTGCAAGAAACTTTCTTTTGTAAATCAACAACATATAATCCCACACCTCTCTTATTTGAAACCACTGTATTTAGGGAAGTGGAGACAATATACTCTGTTAAATCACACAGGATGTTTGCACATGTTAGGATATTAATGAAGCTGAACAAAGCATTTGTATTATTATCGTGTACATGTTCTATTTGTATTCCAATATCTTTACTAGACATGGGGCCCACACTTCACCTTTGATCTAAATGCTTTCTGGACAAGATCCTTGGCTGGAGCTAGGTTGACTTACACTAGCCAAGAATCTACCTCACTCCAGCAGTATCATTTGGTCAGTAATGTTTTACCTAAGTCTGCCATGGCTCTAGTCCTGACCTGCTATTTATTTTTCTGTTGCATTATTGTTAATTGATTCTGTTATATATTGCCATTTAGAACCCATGATGAACATAAATACCGACTTTGGTGGTTTATCTTTTTCTCTTTTTTTTTTTCTTTTTTTAAAGGAACTATGACATCTCTGAAAGACCCATGTTCAAACAGTCTTTCTTGGTCATGATTTCAAACCAGTGTGTAATGTGCCAATATTAACTTATATTTGTGCAAACTGCTAGGCATGTATTCATGCAAATTAGCCAATTGTGGGCTTTTTATCAGATTTTCTTTTCAATCAGTTTCTAGGTGTACTGATTGTGCCCATGCAGATGTCCAGTTCACATGTGTACATGTTTATCTAGCTAGCTCTTTAGCCATGGGTGACCGGTTCCTCTCAGAGTGCCACCTGGAACTGGGGTACCATTGTGCCCTCTGACGCACCCAGCCTGGGATCCCTCTCAGACTGTGCTGCTGACAAGTTGCAAAGCCCTCCCAGCCTGCACTTTCACCAGCATTCACACAGCTAGGGACACACCCAGCTGCAGTTACACGCAGGCTGCCTAACCACCAGTTTCCCAGCCTAGGACCCCAGAGCAGTATTGTCCTGTCCTGGTCAAATCTGGCCAGTATATGGGATTAACAACCCGTCTGCATCTCCCTCAATGCGAAAAGGACCATGCACACTTGTAGTAACCAAGCTGAGATTTTCCCCAGACACCTTAGTCAAATGCACACTGGTTTGGATTAAAATATAAAATAGATTTTAAGTGATTATAAGTGATAGCAAATGGATCAAAGCAGATGACCTAGTAAATAAACAAAGCTGCAAACTGAGCATAACATACTAGATAGGTCGGATATGAATTAGCACATTCTCACTCTGAGTGATCTAAGGTTAGCAGATTCTTGGCTTTGCAGCCTGGGTTTCCCAGATTTTCATACAGGCTAGCAAACCTTTAGTCTGGGACTATCGATTCCCACCCTGTTCAGTCTTTATTCCTCAGGTGTTCCAGGTGTATTATTGTAGGGAGAATGAGGTACCCGCATTATGTCATTTCCCCCCTTTATATCTTCTTCCCAGTTGCTGGAAAACGCTTTTGCTGTGACCTGGGTCAAACAGTTCCCATTGTCTAGTACTATCTCTGAGAGGTTTCTACACATTTCCTGAGGTAATCCATGTGCTTGTGTACAGTTCCTCAATAAGCCATTAACATTGTTTGGCCTTTTAACAGCCTGGATGGCTGCTTGTGGGTGTTTTCAACCGCACAACATGTTTCAGTAACACATACATAGACTAACTTCCCAAACAACAATAGCACATACAATCCAACAAGATATTAATGTCTAGCAGATCAGGACTTTTAGAATGGTACCTCACAAGGCATAATTTGTACAAAACATATCCTAATTATATACTGGTGAATATTGGGGTGCTAGGGTGTCACACCATGTGTGAGCAAATCCAGCAGTAATAGCTTAAATACAATAAAAAAATGTATAAATGAACAGTCATAGTAATAGGGTTACCATACGTCCAGTTTTTCCCGGACATGTCCGGCTTTTTGGCAATCAAACCCCCGTCCAGGGGGAATTGCCAAAAAGCCGAACATGTCCGGGAAAAATACCGTCCGGGCACTTCCTCTCCCGCGGCTGCTCTGCTCCTCCCCGGACTCAGACTTCGGCTCTGTTTAAGAGCCAAGCTGCCCGAGCCAGCGCTACCGGCTTCGGGCAGCCTCCGGACCCTGCGCCGCCGGAGCAGAGCAGCTGGAGCCGGGGAGGAGAAGTGCCCAGCCAGCGGCTGGGGTCCGGCAGCATGGGGGCTGCCTGAAGCCGGTAGTGCTGGCTCGGGCAGCTTGACTCTTAAACAGAGCCGAAG